>NW_022154704.1:0-300000 GCF_001633185.2 Quercus lobata
AGAGCTTGCGGGTGGCTTCTCCGGCTACCTCAATCGAGGAAATTCCCACCCCTTCCTCCAAAAGGCAGCAAACGTCGACTAAGGAGAAGGAGAAGGAGAAAGTGGGTTCGTCCTTCTGGGACGACGAGGGTGTGGTCGTGGAGCGGGCACATGACGTTGTAAAGGCTGAGGACCTCAAGGTCTTCTCTGGAGTGCCTCTCAACGTAGTTGCGAGTCAGCATGTACACAAGATCGTCTAGGTAAAACCACTTTTGCATTCTCCTTGTTCTCCATATAAATTTCCCTTTTTTTTTTTTTTTACTGACGAACTTAATTTGCTTTGTCAGGTGTTGGCATCTTTGGCGTCCAGGATGGAGGTTTTGGAAAAGGAGAACTCCACGTTGAAGAAGGATCTTATAGAGTCAATGGACGAGGCTGCTGCTTTGAAAGAAAAGGTCAAGGCCCTGAATGCCGATCTTAGGGTTGAGCGTCAGCTAAACCTAGAGAAGGACGACCAGCTTCAAGGGGCCAAAGAAAAGCTTAAAACGATCGCTTCTAGGTCCGTTGAAGCCTTCCAGCAAACTGAGGAGTTCTCCATAGTGCTCTTTAATTGGTATTTCAAGGGCTTCGAGCTCCTACGTAGGTATCTCGTCAAGCATCCTACCAGGGTTGACCTGCCGAGCCTGGATCTGGAAGTGGTAGATCAAGAGATTGTTGTTGACGAGGCTGCTCAGTCATCGGCCCCTGAAGGTGACACCCCTGGTGATTCCCTCCCATCTGGTGACACTCCTGCCACTGACGATATCCCCGTTGACGCTTCTACTAATGCCCGGACCTGATACTTGTGTAATTTTGCCCTTTATGTTTTGGGCTTCCTGATAGCATTTTTTTTTTAATCTATTTGGAGAACAATATTTCTTGGCCCAGTGTTTTATGGGTCTTTAGGAAGAACAAGGATAATTGCCCACTGTTTTTGGGCTTTAATTGGCTTTATGATTTTGCATTTTCCTGTCTATATGACTATGCTTTTGTTGGTAACTAACATGCCTGTGATGTTTTGAGTTCATCCATACCTTGTACTTAGCATAAATTTCTTAGCTGTGATTTCTCCGTTCGTCCATGATTTGTTTGTCACTCTTGATCCTTTGGAAGGGCTTAGATATAGCCTGAGTTTTGTTTTGATTTGTTGCAAGGTTCTTGTCCCTTTTCTTTTTCTCCCTCTCCTCTCTTCCTTTATTTTTTGTGGATTCGTCAGTAGCCTGAATTCGTCAGGCGAGATCTTGTCGTTTGCACTTGCTAAAGGATTGTGCCTGCGTTAGTGACTTACATCCGTCAAAGCGAAATCTTATCACTTAGCCATTTTTTGGTGGTGACTTACATCCATTTAAGGAATCTTGTCACTTGGGCTTCATCAGTAACTTACATCCGTCAAGGCGGAATCTTGTTACTTAACTTTTTATGCCTTAAACCCATTGGAGGGATCGTCAGTAACTTACATCCGTCAAGGCAGAATCTTGTTACTTAACTTTTTTTTATGCCTTGAACTCGTTGGGGGGATCGTCAGTAACTTACATCCGTCAAGGTGGAATCTTGTTACTTAACCCCTTTTTTTTAATGTCGTACGATTAGCTAGACCTGCTTACACAAAGACATTAGAGGAATAATTCTTTTATTAACTTCAAGAATGAACATGTCTGTTTGTTACATCTACTTGTGGTACTTTTTTAAATGCTCGATGTTCCATGGTCGAGGGAGTCTTTGTCCGTCTAGGGTTTCAAGGTGGTAACTGCCTTGTCTTGAGTAATGAGTAACTCGATAAGGCCCTTCCCATGTGGGACCCAGCTTTCCTTGGGTAGGGTTTTTAGTTGCTGTGGTGGTCTTACGCAGGACGAGGTCTCTTATGTCCAGTCGTCTGAGTTTAGGCCTTTTATTGTAGTATTCGACCATCTTCAGCTGGTATTTCGTCATCTTGCTGGATGCGTTGTCTCTTACTTCATCCAAACAGTCCAGGTTAAGTCGTAGTTCATCGTCATTGCACCCTAAGTTGAATGTCCCTCGTCTAACACTTGTTACTCCCACTTCGACTGGGATTATTACTTCTGTGCCATAGGTAAGCCTAAAGGGGGTCTCTCTTATTAGGGTTCTTGCTATGGTTCTGTAAGCCCATAGGACATTAGGTAATTCTTCTGGCCATGCACCCTTCACGTCGTCCAACTTGGTTTTGATAATCTTGAGCAGCGTTCGATTCGTCACTT
This sequence comes from Quercus lobata, assembly GCF_001633185.2. Lineage (NCBI taxonomy): Eukaryota > Viridiplantae > Streptophyta > Magnoliopsida > Fagales > Fagaceae > Quercus > Quercus lobata. The sequence continues at coordinate 2,235 of NW_022154704.1, forward strand.
TCGTCTGTCCATTTTCCTAGGGATGCCCCGGGGACGAGAACTGATTCTTGATCCCAAGGTTTGAACAGAAGTCTTTGAACCCTCAACTGTCGAACTGCCTCCCATTATTTGATATGATCGTCAAGGGGATCCCGAACCTACATATTATATTCTTCCACACAAAGCTCCGTATTCTTACTTCGGTGATAGTTGCTAGAGCGTCTGCTTCAACCCATTTTGTGAAGTAATCAATAGCAACAAGTAGGAATTTTACCTGACCTTTACCTTGGGGTAGTGGGCCGATGATGTCGATCCCCTATTGTACAAATGGCCACGGGGAGGATATGGTCGTCAGTTTCTCTACTAGAAGCCGTTGCACGTTCCCGTATCGCTGGCACTTGTCGCACCTCTTGACGATCTCAACAGCATCCACCTGCATAGTTGGCCAGAAATATCCTGTCCGTATCACCTTGTTCACCAGGGATCTGGGACCAGCGTGGTCGCTGCAAACTCCTCCATAGATTTCTTCCAGTATGTATCTAGCTTCTTCTTCATCGACATACTTCAAATAAGGCATGGAGAAGCCTCTCTTGTATAAGGCGTCATTAAGGATTGTGAACCTAGCTGCCCTCTTCTTGACCTTCTTAGCTTCTTCTGTGTTCTGAGGGAGGTGCCCGTCCTGGAGGAAGGACATTATGGGTGTCATCCAGCTGTTTGCGCTCTGGATGGTAAATGTCGAGACCTCTTCAATGCTAGGGTGTTTCTGGATTTCCATCGTCAAATCCATGCTAATATCCCCTTTTTCTGATGACGCTAGTTTCGAGACTTTGTCTGCCCCCATATTCTGGCTTCTTGGGATTTGCATGAACTCCACTGTATCGAATTCCCGAGTTAGGTGTTTCGTCAACCTGAGGTACTTCTGCATCCTTTCTTCCTTCGCTTCGTACTCCCCTCTAATCTGCCCCATTACTAGTTTTGAATCATTTTGGATTAACAGGTTCTTAGCTCCAAGTGCCTTTCTAAGCCTCAATCCCATTAATATTCCCTCATATTCAGCTTCATTGTTGGTAGTCGAAAATTTTAGTTGGACCCTATATTTCAGCACCTCTCCGTCGGGGGTGGTTATGACGACCCCTACTCCCCCCTTCCTCTGGCCTGACGAACCATCAATTTGTATCGTCCATCTATCTACTTCGTTGGTAAGTCTGTCTTCATCCGGAAGGGTGAACTCTGCGATGAAGTCTGCCCAAGCTTGCACCTTGATCGCCGTTTTGGGATGGTACTTGATGTCAAATTGACTAAGTTCAATTGCCCATTGGACCATTCTTCCGGCTGCCTCAGGCTTGTTCATTGATTTCTTGATCGGTTGGTCCGTCATTACGAGGATGGGGTTTGCCTGAAAGTATTGCCTTAGCTTGCGCGAGGCTACTGTTAACGCAAACGCGATCTTTTCAATCCTTGGGTACCTAGACTCAGCTCCTTGCAAGGCTTGGCTGACGTAGTAAATTGAGAGCTACTTCGTGCCCTCTTCTCTGATCAGGGCTGCACTTACTGCTGAGGCTGACACTGCCAAGTATAAGTATAGGTCTTCCCCTTCTTTGGACGGGCTTAAAAGGGGTGGACTACTCAGGTAACGCTTTAGTTCTTGGAATGCTGCTTCGCATTCGTTAGTCCAGGCGAAAGCCTGCTTCAAGGTCTTGAAAAAGGTCAGGCATTTGTCTGTAGCCCTAGAGACGAACCTGTTCAAAGCTGCTATCCTTCCTATGAGTTTTTGAACTTCCTTGACGGTCCTGGGTGACGTCATGTCGATAATGGCTTACACTTTCTCTGGGTTTGCTTCTATTCCTCTTTGAAATACCATGAATCCCAGGAATTTTCCCGAAACTACCCCAAAAACACACTTACTTGGATTCAACCTCATCTAGTGTTTTTTGAGGGTTGCAAACATCTCCTTCAGGTCGTCCAAATGTGTGAGCTCTTCCTTACTCTTGATGAGCATATCATCCACGTATACTTCCATGTTCCTGCCAATCTGTTGACTGAACATTTTGTTCACCAGCCTTTGATACGTAGTCCCAGCATTCTTCAATCTGAAAGACATTACCTTATAACAATAGAGTCCTTAACTTGTGATGAAAGTGGTCTTCTCCTGGTCTTTCTCAGCCATCTTTATCTGGTTATACCCTGAGAAGGCGTCCATGAACGTCAATAACTTGTGCCTGGCTGTAGAGTCCACGAGCTGGTTTATTCTCAGTAGTGGGAAGCTGTCCTTTGGGCATGCCTTGTTCAGGACGGTGAAGTCTACACACATCCTCCATTTTCTGTTTGCTTTCTTTACTAGGACGACGTTCGCGAGCCATTCAGGATAGTACACCTCCCGGATGAACCCTACCGTCAGGAGTTTGGTAACTTCCTCTGCAACTACTTGATCTCGTTCTGGGGCAAAGCTTCTTCATCTTTGCTAGACAGGTTTCCGCTCCGGGTTCACATTCAACTTATGCTGGATGACTTCTGGAGCTATATCTGGCATGTCCTCGTGGCTCCATGCGAAGACATCTAGATTCTCTCTAAGGAACCTTATGAGTCTTGTTCTCATCTCAGGGCTTAACGTCGTTCCTATCTTGGTCGTCTTGTTCGCTTTTCCTTCTACCAGTTCCACCGTTTCCAGGGCCTCCATTCTATCTTCTTCCTTTTCTTCAATCATCCATGTGTGGTTGTCCTTCGCAGTCAGGACGGCTTGATAGCATTCTCTTGCTAGGACTTAATCTCCTTTCACTTCACCGACGCCATTATCTGTTGGGAATTTTACCTTCAAATGGTAGGTTGACGTTGCCGCTTTCCACTTGTTGAGCGTGGGCCTCCCAATGATGACATTGTAAGATGAAGGGCAATCCACCACTAAGAAGTCTATCTGACGGGTCAACTGCACCGAGTAGGCCCCCGCCGTCACTGTCAATGTCACTATGCCCTTGGGGTATACCTTGTCTCCGCTGAAGCTGACGAGTGGAGAGTCAAAAGGGCACAGTCTCCTCGGATCTAGTCTCAGCTGCTGGAAGGCTGGGAGGTAGATGATGTCTGGGAAGCTGCCATTGTCGACAAGGATCCTCTTGGTATTAAACCTTTCTATACTTAGCATTATGACCAAGAGACCGTTGTGGGGCTACTTCACTCCTATGGCGTCTCCTTCATTGAAGGACATGTCCTGGTATGTTCGTCTATGCTTAGACGGAGCTACGGTGTGGACATTGTTTACCTGCCTTTGGTATGCCTTCTTGAGTGATTTAAACGATCCTCCTGAAAATGACCCTCCTGTAATCGTCTTTATCTCCCCGATCACTTTGTGTGGAGGTTGGGACGGACGGTCGTCATCCCGGGAAAAGGATTCATACTGGCCTTTATTATCGTCCCTGAATTTACTATATTCTCCCTTCTTCACATATTTCTGTAACTTCCCTTTACATATCAACTCCTCTATCTGCTCCTTTAGGTCTCTACAGTCTTCCGTGTTGTGGCCGTGATCTTTGTGGAACCGGCAGTACTTGTTCTTGTCGCAGACATTGGGGGATGAGTGCAATGGTCTTGGCCATTTGAGGTAACGCTCGTCCTTGATCTGCGTGAAAATTTTGCCAACAGGCATAACAAAAGGAGTAAATCTTACCGTTTGAGAAATTTTATCATCCTTCCTCCTATTCCTGTCATTGTTCCGACGGTCCGGTCACTCTCTCTTTTGCCCCCTACGGTCATCTTCTTTCTTTGCCTTGTCTCCTGGCTTCTTTGCATCCTTTATGGCCGCTAAAGCGTCTTCAGTATTCATGTACTTCTGTGCTTTCAGGAGCATTTCTGCCATCATCTTTGGCGGATTCTTTGCGAGGGAGGCCACGAGATCTCTGGACCTCAATCCTGCTTTGAAGGTCGTCAGCTGCACCTTGTCATCAGCTTCGTCCACCTCCAGAGTCTCTCGGGTGAAGCGTTTGACATATGACCTCAGGGTTTCCTTTTCTCCCTGTCTAATGGTGAGTAAGTAGTCTGCTGGCTTCTTTGGACGTTGCCCCCCTATGAAATGGCGCAAGAAGGCATTACTTAATTGCTCGAAGTTGTCTACGGATGAGGTTGGCAACTTCATGAACCATTCTCTTACAGCTCCTTTGAGAGTGGTAGGAAAGGAATGACACAGTATCTCGTCAGGTGGTTGTTGAAGACCTAGAGTCGTCTTAAAGGTATTAAGATGATCCTGGGGGTCTCTGAGTCCGTCGAACGGCTCAAGTTGAAGTAAGCAAAACTTTGACGGTACAGGGCATTCAAGTACCGCCGTGGTGAAAGGCGAGTCCATAGCCCTTACCATTCTATCTACACTTTGATCCGTCTTCTCCTTAATGGCGCTCCTCAGTTCGTCCATCTCCTTCCTCATTTCTCGAAGAAGATCTGAGTTCTGCTCGTCCGGAGTAGTTGGCCTTTGAGGGGTATCTCTCCTGTGGCTATCCCCTTCTCCTTCCAGGTTGCCCTTGGACTGGTTTTCTTCCTGTTCAGCCTGTTGAACCTGCTGGAGTCGTAGCTTCATTTCCTGGTTTTGTTTGGTGAGTTCTTCAATGGTGGCCGTAAGGGCTTGAACTTGCTAGGCCAAGGCTGCTGAATTTGGGTTGGATTCCTTTTGAATGTAGAGGGTTGATGGAAACTATGTTTTCAAATATGAATCTGAAAATGTCGTTCCCCACAGACAGCACCAAACTGATGAAGCGTGAATTCGTCAATCAAAATGGGCAGATGGAACTCCCTGTCAGCACCAATGTATCCTTTAAGAGGGTCACCGGTGTGGTGCTTGCCACAACGCCTTCGATACCAAAGTTAGAACAGAAAAGCAATTTGCCAAATGGAAATGAATGAACTAGAATAGTAATGGGTATTTTCTTAGAGTGTCAGTATCTGTACCTTCTGCTACCAATATAAGGGCTTTATATATGTGATTTTGGTTGCTAGCCGTTGGAGTGTTAATGCCTTTCTTAGTAACGCCTCCAGCCCAATAATGGGGCTTTTAATAGGCTCCCAACGGTCTGTTTTGCTGGTTTCGTAACTGCTCAGGTTACTGGCTGGCTTCATTGAATGATTTTCCTTCCTTCGTCAGTGATGACTGATTTCCTCGTCACTAGGGATGACCTCGTCATTAGTGTTGACTTTGTCAAGGTAATTTCATTCTCGTAACTCCCATCAGAAAGTCTTGAAGTGAATAAGCTTTAGAATTTTCTAGTCTAATGAAGATCAAGAGTTCTAAAGGACTTCAAAAAGTTCTTTTACATTAGGGGAAGGGGTACTGAATTTTGGGTTTTCTCTTTATTTATAGGAGTGATAGTTGCTTGAAAATAAGCTAAAATTGTCTTGAAAGTCAATACACATGAATTAGGGTGAGGTTTCTCCCAAAAAAATTAGATCTGGTGAGTTTTAAATTGGAAAAATATATCTTTTACCTGACTTGTCCAAATTTCATTTTTTTTTTACACGTTTATAGACTCTTTTCAACGATTTTTTGAGTTGAAAAGGCTTGGACGTATTTTAGAACCATATTCTTGCTAAAACTCATCCCAAGTTGATAATTAAGTTTTTAAAATAATTATTTTAAAGATAATTACCCTAAAAACATAATTATCGGTCCAAATTTAATATTATTAGCTTATTTCTTTTATTTCCATGCAACAAATCACATTTTAACAAAAGTATTCCACCAATTATAGAAATTCATTTAATTAATTTTAATTGTTAACCAATCATAATTAATTTCAATTAATCACGTGTGATAGGTTTCACACAAATGAATACATGCAAACTATTAAAACTTGATCTTGTGATATCTTTCAATCCTAATGTCCGATTTGGAAACTGAACGCATCATTGTGATTGTTAGAACCTCGAGATCATTTTCATGATATGTGATAAATGAGTTAATGACTAGTGTACTCCATTACTCACTTTTAGTAAGGAAATTACTAAAAGGGCTTGAAAATGGGTTTAGGCATTTTTGGGGTTATCTGCTAACACATTGTGCATGTTTTAGGACAGAACAAAATGGAGTGTTTGCAGTGGTATTCTCTCCTAGGGCTAGCCTAACATAATTCGGGGCCTAAGGAAAAAAATTTATGTGAGGCATTTTATATGTAAATATTAATTTTTAAAAAATATTTAAAACTAATCAAATCAAGGTTAATTTGATGCATTAAATACATATTTTGATGAATAATACTAACCAAACTAAGGTTAATTTTATGTAGAGAATTTAATAGTTGAAGCAAAAATTTTAACAAAAAGAAATAAAATGAATTATTTAAAAAAAATGAACTTATTTATCTTGAATATATGATGCTGCATAGTTAAATAATGATGTAATTCAATTTTTAGTTTTATATCCTGCTTTTAAGAGAGAGAGAGAGAGAGAGAGATTATTTGGTGTGTGGTTTTGTAGGAGATTGGTTTACAAAAATTAAAGTCTTAAAGTATTAGGGAATATTAACCATCATTGATGATCTAACAAATTTGCTACTTTTTTAAAAATATTTTAAAGTTACCACAAAATTTTTAATAATATGACGTAATAGTGACTATGATTGATGAACTTCAAAAACCTAATTAATGAATTGTTTTTCTTTTATGATTGGTGACATATTAGTTTGTAAGCTCATAGTAAAATTTGTGGTACTTTTAGCATCATTTCTTTTTCTTTTTTTTTTCTTTTTTAAAAGTGCACAACCATTTAAATTTTTTTTATTTTATAAAATTTTGGGCCAGTTATAGTGGGGATGGGGCCTTTTTTCTTTAGGGGTAGACATTTTTTATAGGGGCCTTGGGCTAGCCCCACTCTCTCCTCTCATATTTATAGTGAATTTCAACATAAATTTAATTAGTGTGATTTTACATGAATGTAAGAAAATGAAGTACTACGTCATTGTACTCCAAGAATATCTAATAATTATTTTAAAAATTTATTAGCCCATCCATAGTTATAATTCATCTCAAATTACACTCCTTGTGTTAAATTTACCTTGAACTATAAATAATTAGACTTCACAAACATTACTTTCCACACATCTTCATCCAATAATCAATTTTGTGAATTGTTGAGTCCATCCTTAATTGTAAAAGGTACAACTTTAGTTGAAAATTTTCTCCCATTCCATTTGGTTGGAAGAGTAAAGATGTAAGAGAATAGAAAATGGAGAGTTGATAGAAAAGTGGATAGATAGAAGAGATTTTAGTTATTTCTCATGGTGTTTGGTTTGAGGGGTGAAAAAGTGGAAGGGTGAAAAACATTTTCATTTGGTTGAGAAAAAAAAATGAGATTATGAAAAATACAATTTGTATAAATTTACTTTTATACTCCTATTAGATTTTTTTTGTTTAAGTAACACATTATATTTTTATTAAAAATTGTGTATGGATAAGCACTTCATTTTTTTTAAAAACCACCAAAAACATATGAGAAAATGCTTTAAAAAATAATGAGGAGAAAAAAAAACCAAAACAGATAATAATAATTGAAAAGAAAAAAAAAAAAAAAACAAAATGAATGAGAAGAGAGGAAGAAGAGGATAAAGGGACAGAAGATGACAAAACCAAAAGGAAGAAAAGAACCACTCAAATTTTGTTACTTGTTTTCTTTCATGTACTCTCTCCTAACTAGAGAGAGAGAGAGAGAGAGAGAGAGAGAGAGAGAGATTTTGGTGGGCTAGAAAAGTCACTTGCCTAGACAACATTAAGCTACATTCAGTGCAGCTTTTACATAAACTACAAAAAAACAGGGCTATCCCAGCGTTTTCGAAACCACTGGGATAGCCCCAGAAAGCGCTGGGATAAATTCCTGTCCCGGCGTTTTTTTTCCCAGCGCTTCAAACCGCCGCGCAGTGAATGTGGGTATAGGGTCGACGGACCTGTCCCAGCGCTTTTCAAAAGCGCTGGGAAAGGCATATGCCCTATACCAACGCTTTTGAAGCGCTGGTATAGGCCTTTTAAATCATATTGGTTCAAGACCTATACCAGCGCTTTTGAAAGCGCTGGAATAGGTACTACCTATGCCAAGGCTTTCAAAAGCACTGGTATAGGTCTTAAATCAATATAATTTAAAAGGCCTATACCAACGCTTTTGAAAGCGCTGGTATAGACTATACCTATTCCAGCGCTCACAAAAGTGCTGGTATAGGTCGTGAATCAGTATAATTTAAAAGGACATATGTCTGCGCTTTCAAAAGCGCTGGTATAGATCCTTTTTTTAAAAAAAAAATTTTAGCATCTGTAATGTACCTAAAATACATATTTTTCAATACTTATTTTATAACACCTGTAATGAATCATAATTCATATTTTCCAATAGCAAATACAATACCACATTAAACCAACAAATTAAATATATCTACTTATAATTATTTACAATAGCAAATACAATACTTATTAATGATGAAAAATCTTCAAATGTTGAAAAATCTAAACTTAATCATGGGTAATAATCAAGAATATCTTCAAATGTTGGCTATAATGAAGAGCCATAATTTTGTTCAAACTCAGACCACATATCCTTGGATTTCATTTTTTGGAGCAAATATATATCCATGTCCTCACTTTCTAACTCATCCAACTCAATCTTCCCCTCATCAAACCCACCTCTAGCCATCAATCTCTCATCAAGGGCATTAAGTAATTGTCCTTGTACCATAAATTGCCATGCCCATTCTTCCAAAGGAGCCATACATATACTTATCGATGATGAAAAATCTGAACTTAATCATGGGTAATAATCAAGAATGCCTTGAATTTGACTCCATAGCTTATGTTGAAAAAGCTTTAAGATGCTAGACCACTCCAATCACCTAGGAACCTAGTGTTCACAAAACTAAAAAATATAAGTCTAAGTCAAGTTAGATCCATACTTGGTCTGCCTAGGGCTAATCACTGAACACACCAATGCATGAGTATTACTCAAGTAGCAATAGATAAAAAGTAAACTTAGATGATCACATAAAAGGTAGAATTATTAAGGAAATTCCAGCAAGAATGACTAAGTTCATTATCAATAATTATAGCACAATAGGAACAACACAATCAACACTCCCAAAATAAAATACACTATCTCATATCTTCGTGCAAACAACCCGCTTGCTCCAAATCAACAACCTACCACAGTAGAATATTTGAATTTACTAAGAGGAGATAAAATAAATTCACACATAGTTGAACAATAATATCACAATATTCACAAGACAATCAACACTCCCAATAATGAAAAGTAAACCACCTTATATCACCGTGCAAGCCACCCACTTGCTCCAAATCAACAACTCACCACAACAAAAAATTTGACATATAATTATATACTAATAGGGTATTTTGAAGTAGATTTTACTCTCCCTTGAGCAATTCATTGGTTTGCTCCCAGAAAGAGGAACTCAAACTTACAATGAGCTGCTAATCTTACAAAATCTAAGTCTAAATTATAGACTACTAAGATCACTTAAAAGACGTAAATTAGGTGACTTCACGTCCAAAATCATGTAAAAAGAGAAGAAACTACTAAACTAAGTACATTGAGAGAACAAACTATAAACTAAAATAGGGAGAGGTGTACAAAGATATACAAACCAGAAGATAAGCTCCAATATTTTGCTAGTTTGCATTTGTTCCACAATAAACATGAGCTATTTAATAATTTAATCATACGTAGTCAAAGAATGAGAGGTTAACTTACTAGTTGCTACCTTGCTTTGCTCCACAGGGGATGCTAAAGATATTGCAGTAGCCACCAAATGTTTAATCTAGCAATTTAACAAATCCAATAGTCAGAATTGAGTTGTTTTTTATTTTAATAAAAAATACAATGACAAAGTAAAATAAAATTATCAACTAAATTGAGTGGAAAGATTAATGCATAGAAGCATTGTTAAAGGCACTTGCTTGATTCATGTTTGAAATATTGATAAATTAGACGTGCCATAACAGACTTGTAGTTCTAGTTGTAGTTGTAGCTCTCTCTCTCTTTCTCTCTTGGGATATATATTGATAGATGATGTATCTAAAATCTTGCACTCTCTTACACTATGCAAGTATTTTTAGTATAAAAAAAAATTTTAAAAAAAAAAAAAGATTGCAAGAAGTCAAGAGCAAAACTCACTCATCAATTCAAAAGGAATAAAAATGGTAGAAATTATTTAATTTTCAAATTGCAAAGGCATGTTACATATTAAATAATAGTATTTATACATTATTGTCATTCAGGTCAATTTAGATTGTTATTTGGAACTAGCTGTTTGCAAATGTTAGCTATATTTTTAGTACTAGTATACTTGGTCAATGCTACATTAAGCACTCAAAAAATAAAATTCAATGAGTTGGGTCCACTTCAGACGAAATGGTTGGCTAAGAAACCAGACATGAATTGACATAGATGAATGAAAGCCTTCAGTTTGACAGAAATGCCCTGCAAAGTACCATGTTGGCAAAAAAGGGGGGTGGGGGAATATATATATATATATATAACGTAGCCAAGTCTAGATACTCAATAAGGATGGTGAGACAAGGACATTTGACCCATAACCTAAAAATCTACTAATAAAAGAAATGGCCACATTTTAGGCCATGAAATGAAAGGACCAAAATCAAAAAACCGTTCAGTTATTAGTACTGAATGCATTAGCCTTTTCACATCTCAATTACATCAAGATGTAACTAAAAATCATTGAAAGAACTCTTATAAGAAGACCATACCACAATCGAATGCAATAACAGGCTTCAATTTTACCTCTTCTTCCTGAAAAACAATCAACAAATAAAAACTAAATAATTGGTAAAATTAAATGACTAAAACAAGATTGTAGTTAAGGGTTAAAAAAAACTTCACACTAAACTTGTAAAAGAAATACAACAATAGCAATAATACAAATGAACTTAGTAATATCATAAATAAGGGTGAAAAGTACCAACTCATCACTCATACCTTCACCCTCAGTTTCTTGGCTAGCTTAGATACATGACATTGAGAAAGCTCCCTACTTTGTTGATCCTAAACACAAGTAAAACTATAGAGGTAAAGAAACAAAATTTGTAGGCATAACTAAAGTGGACATCACTTAGAAATTTTTCATGTGATTAAGAAATTCTCACAATTAAATCAAGGTATAAAAGTGTCAAAGACCATTGCATGAATAGACAAGCTCTTAAAGCAAGCACTAAAAAAAAAAAAATAGTTTTTTTCTCAAATGTGTTTAATGTAAGACCCAATGAAGACATCCCTCATATTTATCATTGCAAAAAAAAAAAAAATTAAACTTGTATATGATAATTAAAAAAAATTAATAAAGCATATATATATACACACAAACCTAGTAAATTTCGATCCCCTACCAGCAGTTTTCCCATAATGAAAATAGTATGAACCGGCAACCCTAGTCCAAACTCAGCTTCCTCCACATACTTCCAGAACTTCCATTCTCCACCATCAATTACCTCAAACCCCACTTGTTCCAATACCTATAAATATCCCAAATTCACTACTGTAAAATTCAAAGTAACTCACATTTTCTCTGCATTGTTAAAAAATCAAATACAACTAAATTTTACACACTTAAGGTTTAACTTCTCACTAAATACTAACCCAAATTCATTATTAGGAAAAAAAAAAATACAAATGCCTTTAAATGGCTTTATTAGAATCAACCAATAGTTAAACAAAATATACACATAACCCAAACCAAACTTCAACCAAAATCAAAAATAAAAAACCAGAAATTTAACAACAAATATATATACAAATATTGCTACAAAATAGAAATGAGAGCTAGAGAGACTTACCTTGCTTTGGGTAAACTTTAACCAAAACCAAATCCAAAACTAAAACCCACACAATCAACCAATAGTTACACAAAAATATACACATAACCCAAACCAAACTTCAACCAAAATCAAAACTAAAAAACTAGAAATTTAACAACAAATATATATACAAATATTGCTACGAAATATAAATGAGAGCTAGAGAGACTTACCTTGCTTTGGATAGGGTCTGTGGTTTTGGGTAGTATTTTTGTGCTTAAAATTTTGGAAAAGAAATGGTGGGTTTTGAGTAAAGAAGAAGAGAGGAGGAGGGGAAGTGGGTTAAGGAAGAGGGAGAGGGAGAAAAAATGTGGGTGAGAGGAAAACAGTTGAACTAAAGAAGTGGGAGACCAAAAATGAGAGACCAAAGTGGTGGGAAGGTGAAAAAAATAAGTGGGAAGTTGAAAATTTTTAAAGTGGTACGAGGGACCTATCCTAGCGTTTTTGGAGACCTATTTTTGGAAGCGCTGGAATAGGTGACCCTATTCCAGCGCTTTCGAAAGCGCTGGGACAGGTCTATCCCCATAAAGGAATAAGTGATCCTATCCCGGCGCTTTTGAAAGCGCTGGAATAAGGTCCACCTATTCCAGCGCTTCCAAAAGCGCTGGGACAGGTCCCTCCATTCCCTCATGGAGAGAGGCCTATCCCAGCGCTTTTTGAAGCGCTGGAATAAGGTCCACCTATTCCAGCGCTTTCAAAAGCACTGGGACAGGTCTCTCCATTCTTTTATGGAGAGAGGCCTATCCCAACGCTTTTTAAAGCGCTGGAATAGGTGTATCCTATTCCAGCGCTTTTAAAAGCGCTGGGATAGGTCTTTCCATTAGCATTTTCTTGATTAATAAAAATTATATTAATTAATAAAAATATTTTTTAATAAATTAATAAAATAAATTATATTAATCAATAAAAATATTTTTTAATAATTCAATTTAACAAAATTGAATTTAATAATTCAAACTAATTTAATATATTTTAATTTAATACTTCAAATTAATAAAATATAATTCCTCACTAAAAATTACTAAAATATAATGTGATAGCTAAAAAAAATTGTAAGATGTGACTCGAGGACCAACAATATTAAAATATAACCATGAAACCTACGAAATGACCAAAATACCCCAAAAACCAAAAAAAATTACCAAAATATCCCCAAAATCAAAAAATGACCAAAATATCCCCAAAACCCAAAAAAAACCAAAATACCTCCCAAAAACCAATATTTGACAAAAATACCCCCCAAAACCTTAAAATGACCAAAATACCCGCCAAAAACCAAAAAAAGACCAAAAATACCCTTAAAACCTTTAAAATGACTAAAATACCCCCGAAACCAAAAAATTACCAAAATAATCATGAAACCTACAAAATGACAAAAATACCCCTAAAACCTGAAAATGACCAAAATATCCCTGAAACCCAAAAAAGGACCAGGGGTATTTTGGTCATTTTATGGACTTCAGGGGTATTTAGATCATTTTTTAGGTTTTGGGGGTATTCTGGTAATTTTTAGGTTTTGAGGGTATTTTGGTCATTTTTTGGACTTTAGGGATATTTTGGTCATTTTTTGGACTTTGGGGGTATTTTGGTCATTTTTTGGGTTTTGGAAGTATTTTGTTCATTTTTTTTTTTAATGTTTGGGGGTATTTTATTTTTAGGTTTTGGAGGTATTTTGGTAATTTTTGGGTTTCGGGGTTATTTTGTTTTTGTTTTTTTTTTAGGTATCTTGGTCATTTTTTATGTTTAAGGGGTATTTTGCTCATTTTAGTATTTGGGGTATTTTAAAGTTGGTTGATTTGTAGAAATGATACTTGGATCATAATTAGGTACCCATTTAAAACGCAATAAACATTAATATTAATTGGGTTAATACTCATTTCACCCAATTAATAATTGAATGGGTTTGAGTCTCATTAAAGTAGGCGGGTTTGGGTGGGCAAATGGATTTGGGTTGATTTTGCCACCCCTAGTGTTATTCAAATAATCAAGGGGTTTTCCACCTTTTATATGCAAGGGGGGTGCTTTTGTCATTTTCTAGTTTTTAGGATTCATTTCAATGTTTTGGGGATATTTCGGTCATTTTTTATGTTTCGGGGGTGTATCAATCCTTTTCTGGGTGTCAGGTGTGTTTTGGACATTTTTTGTCTTTCTAGGGGCATTTTGGTCATTTATTTGACTTATAGGGGTATTTTGTTCTTATTTAAGAAATCGAGGGTATTTTGGCTAGTTTTAGACACGAGGGGTACTCTAGTCATTTTCAATGCCTTAGGGGGTGCTTAGGTCTTTTTTGATGTTTTGGGGTTATTTTAGTCATTTATTAGGTTTCGGGGGTATATTATTCTTTTTCTAGGTATCGGGGTGTTTTTGCTCTTTTTCAATGTTTTAGGGGGTACTTTGGTCTTTTTTTAGGTTTAGGAGAGTATTGGTCATTTGATAATTAACAAATCCCTCCACAAGTATAAGTGTTTGTGGGATGTGAGGGGCAAGTGTCGGGGTTCAAGTCTCCAGGGGGAAATTTCATACACATATACACTTAAATTAGGCTATAGTAGAAATTCTATCTTGTGTTAAAAAAAAAAAAAAAATTTAAAAAAAACCTATAGGTGACCTATTCCAGCGCTTTTGAAAGCGCTGGGACGGGTCCTTCCATTCCTTTAGGGAGAAAGACCTATCCCAGCACTTCAAAAGGTTGACCTATTCCAGCGCTTCCAAAAGCGCTGGGATATGCCTCTCTTCATAAGGGAATGGAAGGACCTGTCCCAACGCTTTTTGAAGCGCTGGAATAGGTTGACCCTATTCCAACGCTTCCAAAAGCGCTGGTATAGGTCTTTCTCCATAAGGGAATGAAGGACCTGTTCCTGCGCTTTTGAAAGCACTGGGATAGGTGACCCTATTCCAGCGCTTTCAAAAGCGCTAGGATAGGTCCCTCCGTTCCCTTATGGAGAAAGACCTATCCCAGCGCTTTTTGAAGCGTTGGAATAGGGTCAACCTATCCCAGCGCTTTCAAAAGCACAGGGACAGGTCCCTCATTCCCTTATGGGGAAAGACCTATCCCAGCGCTTTTTGAAGCGCTGGAATAGGGTCGACCTTATTCCAGCACTTTCAGAAGTGCTGGGATAGGTCTTTCCCCATAAGGGAATGAGGGACCTGTCCCAGCGCTTTTGAAAGCGCTGGAATAGGGTCCACCTATCCCAGCGCTTTCAAAAGCGCAGGGACAGGTCCCTCATTCCCTTATGGGGAAAGACCTATCCCAGCGCTTTTTGAAGCGCTGGAATAGGGTCGACCTTATTCCAACGCTTTTAAAAGCGCTGGGAGAGGTCTTTCCCCCTAAGGGAAATCAGTAACCTTATCCTAGCGTTTTTGGGCTTCCTATAACAGTGTTTTTTGAAAAATGCCGCTATAGGCCTCCTATTGCAGCGATTTATAAAGCGCTGGTTTTGAGCCGCCGTAATAGGATTTCCTATACCAGCGTTTTCAAAAAGCGCTGGTACAGACTTATCTATTATAGCGGTTTGTAAAAACGCTGGGACAGGACGATTTTTTTGTAGTGATAGTGATTGTGCACCAGAGCAGCTTTTAACTTTCAAGAGAAAGAGCTTGTTGATTTCCCCAATCTACAAGTATGCACACATTTGCCCTCTACCTATTCTTGTTCCCTCTCCTCCCTTACCTTGTCGCTGCCACCGAAAACCCACAGCCCTATAATAAAACTGATTATTTTTTACTTAACTCTGGTTCGACCTCCAACTCAACCTCAAATGATGGACGGAATTGGGAAAATGACTCAAAATTCTCTCTCCCTGACATGCGAAACACATCATTTTAATCAACAGCCTCCAAACAAGACCCTTCTGTTGAGATAGTCCCTTACATGACTGCTCGTATCTTCCACAATCAATTCACATACTCCTTCCCTGTCTCATCAGGCCAAAAGTTTGTCCGCCTCTACTTTTACCCAATTTCATACTCCGATGGGCTCGACATAACCAAGTCCTACTTCTCCGTCACCGCCAATAGTTTCACACTCTTAAGCAATTACAGTGCCTACCTCAACGTTTTTGGGACAAGCTCTCCCTTAGCCAATAGAGAATTCATCATCAACGTACTGCAGACCGATGAAAGGCTCTACATAACTTTTATTCCATCTCCAAGCTCTTACGCTTTCATCAATGGTATTGAAGTCGTTTCTATGCCAAACAATCTCTACACAGACCACACAGACGACAGTGTCACCTTCGTAGGTAACAACTATTTCTACAATTTCGACGACACCACTGCTCTTGAGACTCTATACCAGGTGAACGTCGCTGGCCGAGACATCTCTTCTGTTAATGACACCGGAATGTACCGAGTTTGGGAACAGGACAAGAAATATATTTTCGGTGGGGATTTGGGAACAACTCCTTTCCTGTCCAACGCTAAGATCCAGTACACCGACGACACGCCGGCCTACACGGCGCCGGAGACGGTTTATAGGACTTACAGAACTATGAATCGAGATTCTCATGTCAACCTGAAAACCAACCTCACGTGGTTCTTCACAGTTGATGTTCGGTTTCTTTACCTTGTTAGGCTGCATTTCTGTGAGACTCAGTTGGAAGTTACTGAAGAGAATGAACACATATTTACCATATTTATCAATAATCAGACGGCTGAGCTTGAAGCGGACGTGATCCACTAAAGTGGTGGTAGCAAAATTCCAGTCTACAAAGACTACGTTGTGTCCGTACAAGATGAAAAACCTAGGAAGCAAGAATTAGGGCTCGCGCTGCATCCAAACATGAACTCGAAACCCGTATATGCTAACGCAATTTTGAATGGTCTAGAAATATTCAAGTTGAATAAAACTGATGGTAGTCTAGCCGGGCTCAACCCAGATCCGATTACATCAACCTCTCCACCAATTGCAACCCGAGACTTGCCATTAACGAAGCCAAAACATAATCTGACAACAACAGCAATAATTGCAATAGCTGTTGGTGCAATATTTGGTATAGCTCTACTCTTTGTTCTTAGTTTTTTGATTTTCCGGAGGAGAAAGAGGGTCAAGGACTTGAGCAAGACCAAGTCAAACACAATCAATGGCTCATCTCTACCGTCAGCTGTATGCCGATACTTTTCGTTTTCTGAAATCAGAGCCGCCACAAACAATTTTGATGATGTTTTGATCATAGGGTTTGGAGGGTTTGGGAACGTGTACAAAGGTTACATTGATGATGGGGCCACCCAAGTTGCAATCAAGCGACTCAAATCTGGGTCACAACAGGGGGCCCACGAGTTCAGGACCGAGATCGAGTTACTCTCCCAGCTTCGACACCATAATCTTGTGTCTCTGATAGGCTATTGTAATGAAAACAGTGAAATGATACTCGTATATGATTATATGACTCGTGGGACTTTACATGACCATTTGTACAACACCAATAATCCTCCTCTTTCATGGAAGCAACGGCTCGAGATTTGTATTGGTGCAGCGTATGGGTTGCAATACCTTCACGCTGGGGCTAAGCATACGGTGATTCACCGTGATGTAAAGAGCTCGAATATTCTCTTGGATGAGAATTGGGTGGCTAAGGTTTCTGATTTCGGGTTGTCTAAACTTGGTCCAACTAGCTTGTCGAAGACCCATGTAAGCACATAGGTTAAAGGTAGCTTTGGGTATCTGGATTCAGAATATTATCGACTTCAACAGCTGACTGAAAAGTCCGATGTGTACTCTTTCGGTGTAGTGTTGTGTGAAGTACTGAGTGCAAGACCACCGTTGCTTCATACTGCTAAGAAGAATCAAATGAGCCTTGTTGATTGGTTTCAAGAATGCTACCGTAATCAAATGCTTGATGAAATTGTTGATTCATTTTTGGAGGGTTCGATTGTGCCAGAGTCTCTAAAGAAATTTGGTGAGGTCGCAGTGTCTTGCTTGCTCGATGATGGAATCAAACGGCCATCGATGAATGATGTGGTGTGGGGTCTCAAGTTTGCATTGCAATGACACGAGAGCCCAAAAAATATCAGCCTCGATGAGACTAAAATAGAAATGGTGGATATTGAGAAACCCCTTTATCCAATGTACGCAATTGGGGATAGTTCTGATAGCATGTCCGCTAGTAGTAGTGAACTCGTGTGGAATTCAAAGGGTAGCGGCGTGACCAAGACAAGCAGCGAGGAGCAAAATTTTGATTATACGCAATCTGATAAATTGATGTCAGGGAATGTGTTTTCTGAGCTTATGCATGCAAATGGGCGATAATAGAATTCAAGCAAGAAGAGGGTGGTGGTAGTTCTTCTAAGCCGAATTAAAATAAATGAATTGTTAGTTTTATAACTTTCCTTAGTGGCCATAACGCCTATCTTTTTTCCTTTTATCTTTTTTTAGGATAGGAAACGCCAATATATTTGAATTTATGCTTTGTAATTTCCATTTTGTCATATATAAATATTATTAAATTGTTTAACTCACTTAAAAATTCGAATGGAATTATTATTAAATTGTTCAACTCAATTAAAAATTCGAATGGTCAAGTTTGCAGAGGACGATTTTTTTTTTACCTTATTTTTATTTCTTTACTCTAATGGAAGAAACGTTGAAGGAGACACCACTAGCAAAATTTGAATTGTATGAAAGACTTGCTGGAAGACTTGAGGTCTTGTGGAAGACTCCAAATTTAAGGTTGCGGGTCACACTTTAGTATCTTGGTCTCTGTGCAACGAGTGGCTCTAGCAGAAGTAATTCTTTCACAAGTGTCTTGCATCCTTTTTATCATAATTCTGAGTCTCTAACTTGACAAACTATTCAGTCAAAAAAAAAAAAAATTTTGACAAACTATAAATATATATATCACGTATAAATGAACTTAGCATTTTTTTACTCACACTTTAGCATGTTACAGATAAAGAAATTGTGAAATAGTATTAGATTTGCTATGTAACGGACTCACTGGCACTTTTGTGTTGAGTTTTGCTCCTCAATCCTTTAGTAATGTCATATATATTGTCGGCGCATGCTAGTATTTTGTGATATATTGTTCAGATTTCTTTTCTATTAAATTCCTATGCAGTTTGATTATACAAAAATAAAAACCTCTTAACGTGATAATACACAATAGTTTACACGTTTAGAAACATATAAAAATTTACACCTAGTGGTGTAGTAAGTAAAAAAAAAACGATATCAATGAGCCCAAAAACCTAGCTAGTGAAAGCTTGTTAATTCTCCAATTAAGTGTGAAAAAAGTTGTCAAATTTTATGTTTATATAGCATTACTTAAGTCAAAATATAAGTTTATAGAAGCAAACAAACATAAAACACGGTATTCAACACAGAAGTCTAACTACCAACATCACGATCTATTAAATTGAGAATAGAGTAAAACTTAGATAAGGTATCCTAAAGATTATTCCTTAGGTATCCTTTTATATTTCAGCTACATGTATAATTAAGTTTGCAAATAGCATTACATCTCGTGTCTTTTTCTTTTTTCCCTTTTTACAGTCCAGTTGGGCTGTATTTGGATTAGGGGGAGTAAAGCTACCTAAAAATTAAAAATTAGGTTAATTTTTTGCCCCACTCTACTCTACTCTCTTACTCCCCTTCCCTGCCCCTCAATCCAAATGGAACATTAGTATTCCCACAAGAAAACCTCAAACCCAAGCTCCTCAAACTTGTCTCTCTCACAATGATTTTCCAAAGGTAATTTAATACACATGTTATTAAGTAATGGAATTAAATGGAAATGAACTTATTGTTCAAAATCCACAGCCCAAGACTGGTCTACGTGGTTTCACCAGCAGTGATTCTGATCATAGACTCTTGGTGGAGGAATTCATGAGAAATAGTACTTTGTACGATATTCTTTATTCCACTATTTGATCAGTGACACTTTCCATTCATGAAACCCAATTGTAATGCTCTTGACGAGTACAACTGATTCTAGGACCTAGGAGAAATAACCCAATATGCAAGAATAGATCACAAAAAGATTCATATTGATGGGATAAACATCCTCTTATCCCGCTTAGTTTGATCCAATACATTAAATTGTATACATAGTTTCTATCTATCTAATAATAGTTAATGGAAGTTAATGATCGTGTTTCCTATAGAGTTGTTTTCTAATACATGAGTGGAATTGTAGTGAATGCATGAAAATTGGCTATATTAGTTCAGCATTAATTAGTTAGGAAAATTTCCAAACTTTCTGAATATTCAAATTGACCTAAAGTAATATCACAGGACACATTCGTTAGCTTCTACAGTTGAAGAACAACAAAAAAGAAAGGTATTAAGTATACTAATATGTTAAAAGATACTTTATAAATTTTCTTAAAAAAAAAAAAAAAAACCAATCTATATATATATATAAAACCGAAACTTTTGAAGCTCCCAGAATTGTCCATGTCAGCACAATATTTAAATAAAAAAACGAAACTTTTGAAACTCCCACAATTTTCTACGTCAACACAATATTTAAATAAAATTATCATTTTATTTAAATTTTCCACCTCATCACTGTTTTTTTTTTCCAATGCAAATTAGACTTCTAGCCAAATAAGGACACTCTCCAACCGACTCTACTCTCTCCTATTTAAGAATTGCTTGTGTAGAAAACCTAAGCCCCAAAAACTATTCGTGGAGAAGATGATGTTTGAGGACCCTCACCACAAAGTGAATATTGAAACTGACATCTTTTTATAAAGGTTGGTCAATATCTTATATTTATATGTATGGTCGTTTTCTGTTAACTTATTGTTTAGCTACATTGTATTGTCAACGGAAAATATACAAAGCTATGGAGGGCTAGTTCTTCCTCTTACTGAAATCCATCTTTTGCTGGACTCTTTGAGTTTTGACATATCAAACATTAATTTCAAGATTCTTATTAATACAAATAAGTTGAAGGTGCATTCGTCATATGGTTTTGTTTTCAGCTAAAAAACTAATTTTATTAGCTAAAAACACAATGGCTCAAAAGCTCTTTGCAGTGGAAGGTTCAAAAGCTCTTTGTGGGATCATGTTATAAATCATTGTTATCTCTATTACTTGTGAATCTTATTACAGGCTACATCAGCATAAGATTGTCTCTTCCTTTATAGGATGCCTTAGAACATTTATTTAATTATTTTCAGTTAAATTCCTTAATATTTTTTGGTATTTTAGAAGTTTTAACATATGAATTTTTGAGATATTATTTTGCAATATCGAAATTATTTGATAGATTTCCATGACTATAGTGATAAATTATTTCTTTTAAAGGTAACACTATAGTCACATTTTTTTATGTTGTTTATTTTGATTCTTTATTTTTTTTTTGGTCATTTTGGAAGTTTTAATATCAATATTTTTGGTTTTTTTTTTTTGGTAATATCTAAAACAATTTGGCAAATTTCAACCATTATAATCATAGATCATTCTTTTAAAGATAACACATCTTTCTCTTACGTTTCTCTATTGTGCAGTCACATATATATTTTGTTTTGTTTCAATAATTTCTAGATAGTGAATCTTTTGATTCTTTAATTTTTTTGGCATTTTGGAAGCTTTTATATCTGAATTTTTTATTTTTTATTTTTACAATATTTGAAAACGTCTAGAAATTTTTTTGCATGTCATTGCACATTCAAGCAACGAATTCTTTATCAAATTTAAACATAAAAGACTAGAGTAATTTATGTGATGGTATAGTTTCATAATCAAGTTAGGATTTTATAAAATTATTTTAGCCTACTACATAAACAGGTAAGTAGGTTTTCGTGCGTAGCACGGGTTTGCGACTAGTCTATATATATATATAAAATCGAAACTTTTGAAGCTTCCACAATTTTCCACGTCAGCATTTAATTTAATTTTTTTTCTATTTTTTAAATTTGATTTAAAAATAAACCTAATTTTTTCCCATTACAAAACCCGATAACTCTTTAAAACCAAAAAGTAAAACTCACCCTTTCCTTCCCTAAACCAGCAGCGTCTCTTCTTTGCTCACAGCCTCACACACTAAAACATCTCCTTCCCTAAACCTAAAACTCACCCTTTCCTTCCTCCAAAATCAAAACCCAAAGTTCAGATTCTTCCCCCGTCACCGCCGCCGCTACAGATGGTCACCACTCAGATTCTCACTCAACCATCGTCACTTCTCCGGAAACATTACAAGTAAGTTTTTAATTTTGTTCTATTGTTTTTGGCTATTAAGGATGATTTAGGGTTACGTTTGGGAGTGTTTCTTTTGAATGATTAGCATAGATTGATGGGTTTGGAGGCGGTAGTGGAGCTAAACTGCCTCTGAAAACATGTATAAGCAGATATTCTCTGATTTCAATCAAAACTATGTCTTGGATTTATACATGGCTGTATTTTAATTGAAATCAGAGAAGCCCCAACGTCTCGAGGCAGAACAACCCCACTTAAGAGTGTGGCTAAAGAGAATAGAATCCCAACCCTTCACCCGTAAAGTGTTTGACGAAATTTCTGAGCCAAACTAAAAAAGGGACTCGACTTTAGAAAGTTTATGTCAAATAATTGAAAATTGCTTCCTATGTATTGAATGGGGAAAAAAAGAGTCACAGGGTTGATTTAGTTTAGGAATAGAGTCAGATAGTACTTCAATGGAAAAAATAGAATGAAGATAATCGGACGGGGAAATCTGTGAAAGTCTAAATAGAATGAGCTTTGTTGACAATTGGTTTTGGTGTTATTAAAATATGGATGTGTTTTGAAGTGATGAAGTGGGTGTTTTTTTTTTTTTTTATCAATTTATGAGTGTGAGAAAGTTTAAATTACCATCTGGGTTTTCATTTTTGGGAAAGCCTAGATTTGATCATGGGAATCAAATGTGTAGAATGTGGACCTAGAATTAGTCATTGGGTTTGATCAATGGGGAGGTCAACTACTTCTGTGTTTTAGTTACTTTGGTCCTACACATCTACTTCTCTATTTGGTAACCAAATTTGGTTCTATTTGTGGAGCTAAATTTCAGTTTCAATTTCTGTAGGTTCAATACCCATTCTCTAACATTACAGTTTTGATTGAATCCGTAGCTTAGACCTTGAGTTCAACTCAAACTAGGCTTTATGAAATTTGTAATTTTAAATGGAAGACTGAGAATATAGTGACATACTCTCTGTGTGTTTATTTCTGAATTTTTTTTCCAAATGCTTGATTGAGGCCAAAATAGGACTTGTCCAAATGCTCGATTTTGTGCCTGAATCTGTACAAGTTGGAAAAAAAAAAAATCAAGTTCCTTTATAACATATATGTATGTACACATGCATAATCTGTCCGATTGACCCAAGTTTTTCCAAACTTTTCTATTTTGGTATGTATAAGTGTTATGCTATTCATATTCTTATTCAAAATTTATGTTTGTTGAGGATTCACAGCTGAACTCAAAATTTTGGGAGTAAGGCTTGCTTTTTGTTGTAGTTTTATTGTTCATTGCCTTCAAATGTTATAGTTACTGCCAAATTTGCATCCAATTGTATACAGAAATTTCCTTGGCATCTAATCTTGGAAGATCTTTTACTTACTGAATTTGTTAAAGACTAATTAGGGCAAGTGGCCCATATCTCATTAAGATTTCTTCTAGATAATGTTTAAATAACACACAACTGTAGGAGACAAAAATTTGTCAAGCCAATTACAAAATGCCACATAAAAAATTTAGTGACAAATTCCAAAATAATATGTCATTAAATTAATTAAGTCAAATGATGACATGTGTCATCCAAATTGACATCACATTGGCATATTAAAATTTGCCAAATGTCATTCGGCCCACAAGATAAAGATAAATTTTCTATTCAAAATTGATAGATAATTATCTTTATTAAAATAAATTAAATAGAGATAAGTATTTATCTTTATTGATTATTATCTTTATCAAAATATGATATTTGTCAAAATAGATAAATAGAGATAATTATCTCTAAGAAGAATTCGGACCAATCGAAAGTCTGCTACATATTTTCAAGCATATCAATTCGTAGTGGAGCTTATCCTCTGAAATCACTATAAATAGAGGACATCCCCTCTCATTTTCAAGATGAAGTTTTCAAGACGTCAAAGCTCTGGAAAAATTCTGTCTCAAGAACACACGAAGAACATTCAAATAAGTTCTTTGAAGTTCTATTGGAATTAAGCTGAAAAAACCTCCATAAACTTCAACAAACCTCAAATCCTTGAAGCTCAACGGATCAAGCCTCTAAAGCCCCAAAGAACTTCAACCTAAAAGCCTTCGTATTCAAAGACTTGAAGAACAATAAATCTCTAATAAGCTTGAAGCTAGAGATTTGTTGTGGAGACCATTCAATCCATCTTTCAACTAAAGTCAAGAAGATTTTGCCAAAAATTTGTAAACACAAATTTTTTCCAATTGTAGAAAATTAAGCAATTGAAAAGAAATATGGTTTGCAAATAATAATTTGTATTGATGAATAACAAGTACAATCTCTATTTCAATTCTTTTACAAAAGAATACCCTCTGATTCTATCTTCATTGAACTTGACTCGAACAAGGAATCTTCTTGACTTTAGTTGAAAGATGGATTGAACGGTCTCCACAACAAATCTCTAGCTTCAAGCTTATTAGAGATTTATTGTTCTTCAAGTCTTTGAATATGAAGGCTTTTAGGTTGAAGTTCTTTGGGGTTTTAGAGGCTTGATTCGTTGAGCTTCAAGGATTTGAGATTTGTTGAAGTTTATGGAGGTTTTTTCAGCTTAATTCCAATAGAACTTCAAAGAACTTATTTGAATGTTCTTCGTGTGTTCTTGAGACAGAATTTCTCCAGAGCTTTGACATCTTGAAAACTTCGTCTCAAAAATGAGAAGGGATGTCCTCTATTTATAGTGATTTTAGAGGATAAGCTCTACTATGAATTGATATGCTTGAAAGTATGTAGCAGACTTTTGATTGGTCCAAATTCTTCTTAGAGATAATTATCTCTATTTATCTATTTTGATAAATATCATATTTTGATAAAGATAATAATCAACAAAGATAAATAATTATCTCTATTTAATTTATTTAATAAAGATAATTATTTATCAATTTTGAATAGAAAATTTATCTTTATTTTATTTATTTACTTATTTTAATAAAGATAATTACCTATAAATTTTAAATAGGAAATTTATCTTTATCTTGTGGGCCAAATGACACATGTCCAATTTTGATATGCCAATGTGATGCCAATTTGGATGACACATGTCATCATCTAATTTAATGACATTAATTTAGAATTTACCACTAAATTTTGATGTGGCATTTTATAATTGGCTTAAAAATTTTGCCTCTTACAACAACCAAGTTAGCACTTAGCAAAATAGTTCTTTGAAACTAGTGTAACTTCATCTACCTATGAATTATGTTGAGTTTGAAACCTAAGGATTAACATATTGCACTTTAACCACATGAGGTTTATTTTTATTTGCATTTGATATATAAATATATTGGATTCAGATTATAATAAAGTTGCTATTTTGTTTCATGGCATTCTTTTATTTAGACAATTTGGGCTGCAAAATTTTTGAGGTAGGTAAAGTGTAACCTTTCAAACCACAATTTGGCAAATCAAACTCATCCCAAACCATATGTGATGTTGTTTAGTCATTTTATCTTCAATCATAATTGATTTGAAAGGAATTGTCTTAGAGTGTTTTGTAAGTAGATTTTAATACGGTAGAAACATAAAGTCAAATTTTCATTTTAAATGTTGGGTATGATTAGGCGAACATCGAAGCTTACCCATCACATGATTAGGCGAACATCAATCAATCATTAGAACGTAAAAGGAAGTTAGAGGATTTCTAATATAAATGCACAGACCCAGAAGATAGTTGGAGAGGATTGCATAATCTGATGATGGTGGTGGCAACAATGTTCCCTCATTAAGTAGTTTTTTCATCTTATTATTGGAATTTTTTATTGAAAGCATCGTTTTTTTTTTTTTTTTTTTCTTTTGCTTTAGTTTCAAAATTTCAATTTATGGTTTCAATGTTTTATATACTTCTATGGTTTGAAGAATACTTCTTTAATGATTATAAAAAGAAAAAAGAAAGATTAGTGGTGATGGCATTGTAGAATTCAACAAGTTATAGATAATAGAGCGCCTCTATGCACAAATTTACTAATCCATTGTTTGGTTTGTTATCCCCTCATCCAATAACACCTTGATATCCCTGCTTCAAGAGGTACAAAACAATGCAAAAAAGCTTGACTCTATTACAACATGGATTATTATTGCACCTTCTTGACTCTTCAGATACCCAATTGGATCTCATGTTATTGGAGCTTTCATCATGCCTTGCGGTAATTGTTTCTTCTATTCCATGGTAATATCACTTTGAGATGCTACACTTTACCTTGTCCAATTCTTTACTATTATCTTTAATGCTGTTGGGACTACTTTGATAAATGCTGTAATAATTAGCTTCATCTTCTAAGAAAAATTATGTAACACAAAATTGATTTTTTTTGTAATTGGGTGAAGGGTGAAGATGAATTATGCGATGATTTCTCTACTTATAACCAAGAAAAATGAACTTTTTTTTATGGAGAAACTAGGTTGTTCCTTTGCGGTAGTGGTAATTATGCTTTCAATGTCTTACTTTTACTGTTTATGGAGAATAATATTCTAAATTAAAGTCGCTCATTCTTCTTTGGTACGTTTGATTCTTAATTTTTTTTGTTTGAGATATATGCAATGTTTACTACATATCAGCTTTATAAATGTACTGTTCAATTTCTAGATATCATAATGAAGTGAACCCCATGTTCAGTTTTATAGGAACATTAATGTGAATTGTTTTGTTTCACTATGGTGACTCTAAATCAAAATCATATATATTTTTCCAGGATAAGATTCAGTCTTTCATTTGGGATTACTAGAGAATCTTTCTCCCTCATAGTGTATATATATGCACATACATAATTGATCTGTTGGCTTGGATCTTCAACTATGCAACATTTGGCTTCTTTCTATATGTAGATAGTACATAGAACTCTAGGGGAACTTGGTTAGTTAAAGACAATTTGGGTAAGCTTCTACAATGTTTTGTGCTTTCAAAGATGTTGATCAAGTGTGTTGTGATGGGTTGTAATGTTTGGTTGCATGCCGAGTGTGAGAATATTTCTAGCAAGCTTTTCAAGGTGTGCTTAATACACTTGATTTATGAATTGTGATGTCAATTTCAATTCCTGTCATATATGTGTTTATTCACTAACTTGTGTATGGTTTAAAGGATCTAGAGAATGTAGATTACTATTGCGCAGATTGTAAAGCAAAGTCTAATTATGAGTCACAGCGTTAGAAAAATACCAGCCAAATGTGAAGTATGTCTATCCTATTTTTGTGTGTGTATACAATTCTTTTCCCTCCAGTTGATTTTTTGGGGAAATTGTATATTTGACTTTGTAGACTAAGGAGTTTATCATCAAGTTTTTAGCCTAATTTTGTGACAATTTTTTAAGTAGGTCTTTAGAAAATAGTGGACAAAATGTTCTACTTGAGATCATTAAGGATTCATTAAGATGCTTCTTTATTATTTTATATTCCTCCTATCTTAGAGTTATGTGCAAGTGCAATTCATGTGGGTCAAAGAAGTATAAACCTAGAAGATCAAATTCTACCTGAATTGTTATTTGGAATTTTCATTTTCTGGGTTTTGTTACTTTTTTATATTTCAATTAGGTGGCACTCTCCATATCTATGTAAAGAGGTTAGTATTTTCTTTTAAGCTTTTGTGTTTTTGTCAATCTTTACACACACCTGGATAATTCCATTAAGACAAAGAAACCAATGATGTTTCATAGTTATCAGAAGGACAAGATCAAGGACTCATGTTGAAGGTCGAGCAAGTTTGGATTGTAGCTGTTGACTCAGGGTAGAGTATTAGAACAGAGCAATGGAAGAATTGTAGCCGCAACTATATAAACGACAGTGTTTATATTTAAAACAGCTATACTACTTGTACTTTAGGATTAGTTTAATTCATAGTTATTATTTATATACACATTTATTAATCTGATTGGTTGTAGAGGCTAGATACGTATATTGTGGAGTTAGTAAGAAGTTAGTTACTCTCAGACTTTGTATAAATACTTGATGTACATTCATTTTCTTTCAATGCAATATAGAATTCTCTTATCAAATTCTCATAATAGTTACTTTGTTGTCTCAAATGACATGGTGCCTCAATGAAAGAGCTAGCAAGATGCTCTAAAATATTGGCACCTGAAAAGTTCAAAATTCCAATTTTGACAATTTTTAGTCCAACCTTAGGAACAAACTCTAGCAGCCATGGTACGACTCCACCGTGCAAGTTAACCCTATAAGAACTTACCCGTGCATTGCACGGGTTAACGACTAGTGTGTTAAAAGATGGAAACTGTAATGCTCAGTTGGGTGGTTTTGGACTAGGACTTGGGTGTTAGGTTGATGATTATAGTCTACGGTCCACACCACCTGCTGGGACTATAGGGTATTTAGACCCTAGCTAGGTGACCCCAGATCATTTGAGCACAAAGATTGATGGTAGTTCTTCTAAGCCAAGTTAAAATAAATAAATAAATACTTTGTTAGTTTTGTAACTTTTCTTAGTGGCCATAATGCCAATCTTTTTTCTTTCTTTTTTTTTTTAATTTTTAATTTTTTTATTATTAGGATAGGAAATGCCAATATATTTGAATTTATGCTTTGTAATTTCCATTTTGTCATATATAAATATTATTAAATTTTTGGGATAATTACATTTTACCCATCTGTGGTTTGCTTCTAATTCGATTTGCCTATCCGTGGTTTCAATTTTGACACTTTACCCACCTGTGATTCCCTCCGTTACTCCTCCGTAACCCACCTCCAGTGCAGACGTTATTCTAACACATAAACTCATCAAAAACAGAACCTAAAACAGATCAAACACTCCTCACTCCCAAAACACACTCTCATCCAACGTTCTCACCAAACGAAGATCACAATGCAATGTGCTTGAAATAATGGACTGAGAACCTCCTAGGTTTGATCGTGCAAGCAAACCGAGGAAGAAGGAGACACAGTGTTCATCTGTTCAGCTGAATCAAATACTGATTCAATATGAACCATGAACTTCACTAAACTTGAAAAAAGAAAAATAATAAACCCATGCACCCATATCAAAATTTTGGCATATCATGGGCTCATCTTCAAAACAAAACAACAATCGGAGTAAATTTCAAGGTAAAAAAAAAAAAAAATCAAATGAACAAAAACAAAAGATTGACAAAACAAAATTTTCTAACAAACTTGCAAGAGCAACTTTTAGCAAACTCAAAGAAGCCAAGAATCCCTCAAAGATTTCTCTTTTACTCCACACCAAACCAAGCAAGTCAATATTTAAATCACTAGTGAACTTTCAACAACGCAGGAGAGGTTTCTTCTTCAGAAAACTTTTAATTAAGCAAAAGAAATTTCTTTTGTTTGCGTATAACAAGAAGGTTTAAAGTCTTTATGTTGCTCAATAACGGTTAACTTCAATGATGGAAGAAAGCTTCCATTGAACACTCCTTTGTCGAGTTAGGGTTGCCGATTGAGGCTATGGGAGTGGCGTTAGGGTTTCAAGGTTTTCAGATTTGGGGATTTTTCAAACTAGGTTATGTGGGTCAGTGGGTGTGAGCCTTTGAGGGTAAATTTGTCTCACCAGAACTTTTTAGTCCATGTGTTTATAAGTTTAAAAATAAATTAGTTTGGTCAGTGTCAAATACTAGATAAACACAGTGTCTCCTTCAATTAAGCAAAAAAATTTCTTTTGTTTGCGTATAACAAAAAGGTTTAAAGTCTTTTTGTTGCTCAATAACGGTTAACTTCAACGATGGAAGAAGGCTTCCGTTGAACACTCCTTTGTCGGGCTAGGGTTGCCGATTGAGGCCGTGGGAGTGACATTGGGGTTTCAAGGTTTTTAGATTTGGGGATTTTTCAGACTAGGTTATGTGGGTTAGTGGGTGTGAGCCTTTGAGGGTAAATTTGTCTCACCAAAACTTTTAAGTCCATGTGTTTATAAGTTTAAAAATAAATTAGTTTGGTGAGTGTCAAATGCCAGATGAACACTATGTCTCCTTCTTTCTCGGTTTGCTTGCACGATCAAAACCCAGGAGGTTCTCAGTCCATAAGGAGTGTTTGATCTGTTTTAGGTTCTGTTTTTGATGAGTTTATGTGTTAGAGTAACTTTTGCACTAAAAGTGGGTTACAAAAGAGTAATGGAGGGAATCATAGGTGGATAAAGTGTTAAAATTGAAACTACGGGTAGGCAAATCAAATTAGAGGCAAACTACAGATGGGTAAAGTGTAATTATCTCTAAATTTTTTAACTCACTTAAAAATTCGAATGGAAGTATTATTAAATTGTTTAACTCAATTAACAATTCAAATGGTCAAGTTTGCAGAGGACGATTTTTTTTTTTAATTTTTTTACCTTATTTTTATTTCTTTACTCTACTGGAAGAAACGTTGGAGGAGTCACTACTAGCAAAGTTTGACTTGTATGAAGGACTTGCTGGAAGACTTGAGGTCTTCTAGAAGACTCCAAAATTAACGTTGCGAGTCACACTTTAGCATCTTGGTCTCTGTGCAACGGGTGACTGGCAGAAGTAACTCTTTCACAACTGTTTTGCAACTTTTTTATCATAATTCTGAGTCTCTAAAGAAGTTGTGAAATAGTATTAGATTTGCTATGTAACAACTAACTGACACTTTGTGTTGAGTTTTGCTCCTTGTTAGAACCTGAAAAGAATATGGATGGACATTCAAAGTGGGCATATCCTTCTGTATAGCTCAGAATAATTGTAACATTCAAAAGTTATGGAGTAATGGTTTTGACCGCTACTCTATCTCACTAAGTCCACTATTCCACTCAATATTGATGGAGTGGTATGTATATAAATACCAAGAGTGGTACTCATTGAACGGTGAATAAATTCTACATTTCTTATAGTGTTTATAGAGTATAGTGAGGCTTTTAGGTTGTGGGTTATGTTTGCATCACTCTAGTAGTGTGCAACACTGTCAAGAAACGTTTTTTTGGTTTGTGGGTTATACAAACTGGAATTCAGAACGTGTTTGAATAGCTGGTTTGCGTGGAGGCTAGCTCTAGACAGTGTAGAACAATCTCAAAACTCCTATATGATTGTCGATTTAGGCCAAGAGAGGTATGCCGAAAAACTGATTGTTTATATTCCGCTACAAAGTCTCTATTTCTTACACTCCTAATACTTAATCCTTTAGCAATGTCATATATATTGTCGAAGCATACTAGTATTTTGTGATATACTGTTCAGATTTCTTTTCTCTAAAATTCCTATGCAGTTTGATTATAAAAATAAAAATAAAAACATCTTAACATGATAATACACAATAATTTACACCTTTAGAAACATATAAAAATTGACACCTACTGATGTAGAAGGTAAAAAAACAATGTCAATAGTGGACCCAAATTAAAACTAATGAAAACTTGTCAATTCACCAAGTGTGAAAAAGGTTGTCAAATCTTTTATTTATATAGCATTACTCAAGTCAAAATATAAGTTTATAAAAGCAAACAAGCATAGGACATAGTATTCAACAAAAAGGTCAAATTGCCCACATCACAACCTATTAAATTGAGAATAGAGTAAAACTTAGGTAAAGTATCTTAGACCTTATTTTTTAGGTATCCTTTTACATTTCAACTACATGTATAATTAAGTTCGCAAACAGAATTGCCCGTATCTTTTTCTTTTCTTATCCCTTGTTACAGCCCATTTAGGCCTTGTTTGGATTAAGGGAGAGCAAGGGGAAGTAAAGTAGAGCTGGCTAAAGACTAAGTAAATTTTTTGCCAACTCTATTCTACTTTTGTTGAATTTAATCAACCATCTTGTTGGCTTTATTCCGTGCCAAATTTGCTTGTATTTCAGCAATTAGTAACCCTGTATTTAGGTGGGTTTGTTGTAAGGGTAGTGAGTGAGATAGAGTGATTGAATACTCAAGAGTATGCAAGAAAACAGAGTCTTGCGGCTTGATCTCGTGGGTGACTCGCGGCTGTAAGCCGCCAGAAGCAACACACGTGCCAAGCATGCCAAAAGTTGAAGCGTCATGCTAGCTGGAGCACTACAGGACAAAATAGGACAACTGGCCGTTCTGTTATCGCGCGGCTGGATCTCGTGACTCAGTCAAGCTGCGAGGCCAAGCCGCGAGCCACCCCTGTTTTGAAAAACCTAACGTTTCACATTCTTTTCTCACCCCAGTATAAATACCTCTTATACCCACAAAAGAAAGAGTGCTTCCAGAGTAAATTTTGAGAGAAAAACCCTAGAGTAAAACAAGATTGATTCATTTACAATCTTTATATAAGAGTCTTTTCAAATTCCTCAACTCTCTTCCTCTCCATTGTCAAATCCTTGAGAGGCATTTTACCAAAACCTTTTTCTCATCATATCCATTACTGTGAGAGGGTTGTTTGGTGTTCTGGGAAGCAGTTAGGAAGGAACCAATTTACATTGGTGGATGCTATGGTCAAGTAGCGGAATCCAGGAAGCTAGAAAAGAAATAAGTTCGGCGCAACCTCGTTGGAGCAAGAAGCTTGGAGGGCTTAGGTGCATGTGTAGATTAGGCTTGGAGGGTCTATTGCTATCCATGTATTCCAACTACATTTTCTAGTGGATTGTTTACCGCTTGGAGGGCGATGGAGAGGTTTTACGCCGAGAGCTTTGGTTTCCTCTTTAATAACACATCGCATATTGTCCTTGTGTTTGCATCTTCCTTCCCTTTTATCTTTGCCTTTTATTATCTGCTGTGGGTTGTGATTTTAATTTGGCTTAAATTGTTTATCAATTCTGTTTTATAACTTTTGTTCATTTTCCGCACACTTGTTGTTTGACATAAAGCTTGAATTGGTTAATTTGTAAATTGAGAGTCTAAACGTTCAAGAGTGTTTTTACACTATTTGAACTTTCAACTTTCTTCTACTCCCCTCCCTCCCTCCCTCTCAATCCAAATGGAACATTAGTACTCCCATGAGAAAACCTCAAACCCTAGCTCCTCCAACTTCTTTCTCTCTCATAATGATTTTCCATAGGTAATTTAATACACATATGTTATTAAGTAATGTAATTAAATGGAAATGATCTTATGTTCAAAATCCACAGCCCAAGACTGGTCTACATGTATGGTTTTTCACCAGCAGTGATTCTGATCATAGACTCTTGGTGGAGGAATTCATGAGAAATAATACTTTGTATGATGTTCTTCATTCCACTATTCGATCATTGACACTTTGCATTCATGAAACCCAATTGTAATGCTCTTGACGAGTACAACTAATTCTAGGACCTAGGAGAAATAACCCAATATGCAAGGATAGATCACAAAAGGATTCATATTGATGGGATAAAATCCTCTTATCCTGTTTAGTTTGATCCAATACATTAAACTGTAGACATGGTTTCTATCTATCTTATAATAGTTATAATGGAAGTTAATGATTGTGCTTCCTATAGAATTGTTTTTAATAAATGAGTGGAATGGCAGCGAATGCATGAAAATTGGCTATATTAGTTTAGCATTAGTTAGGACAATTTCCAGACTTTCTGAATATTCAAATTGACCTAAAGTAATATCACAGGACACATTCTTTAGCTTCTACTGTTGAAGAACAAAAAAAAAAAGAAAGGTATTAAGTCTACTAATGTGGTTAAAGATACTTTATAAATAAATAAATAATTAAAAAAAAAAACCTAATGTGTTAAAAAATAGAAACTGCAATGCTCAATTGGGTGATTTTGGACAGGACTTGGGTGTCAGGTTGATGATTATAGTCTACGGTCCACACCACCTGCTGGGACTATGGGGTATTTAGACCCTGGCTAGGTGACCCCAGATCATTTGAGCACAAAGACTGATGTGTTTATTTGGGATTTTGTTTTTGAAGCAGGGTATGATGCTTTTAAGTTTTAAGATAGGATGTATCTTTGTCCAGACATGCAATCATCTCAGTCGGATTAATGGAGACATTATTGATTTCAGAAATGGTAATAAGGTTGTAGACTCTGTTGGGGAGTTTAAGTTGAAAAAGAAGTACCCAAATATTTTGTTTGAGAATATTGCTCGAATCTGGGGATTCCCATCCAAACTCTAGGCAAGGGAGAGAAGAGAATGCTAGTCTTTGGCCCGAACTCTGTAACTTCTGTCTACCACTTGGATGAAACTGCAGTGATAGTTGAGTTCAACAAGGCAAGATTTGTCTCTGACTTTATGGTTTTTAAAGAAACTTTAGAGAAAAGTGATGGTCCCATCTCAGTTTTGCACTATTTTGCAAAACTTTTGGAAGGTGGAATCACTTATTATGCTGGTATTTGTGATACTTATAAAGTGATTTGCAGCTCAAACATTTCGAAAGTATTATTTGCCGATAAGGTAATGACAGTTTGGTATTAAATGGAAGAGGGAAGTGGTGGTATAAAATAGATGAGGAAGTAGGTCCTAAGTCGTTATTCAGTACAATCAATTTCCTTAAAAATTGCATTTTGAGCATTGTTTGTAAAAATTGCTTTTATAAGCCTTATATTTAAAAATTGCTCATCGATTATCGATCGGCAGATGACCCAGGCAGAATTTAAAAACTTTCCTTCTTGGTTCTTTGCTTCTTCCTCCTACAAGTCAGACCAAAAGAACTCCGAATTTTAGTCCAAAAACATTACTTCCCTGAGTCCCACATTGCGTAAATCAAAATTATGTCCTTTTTTTTTCTTTTTTCTTTTTTTTGAACCAAATTATGTCCTTTTGGAGGCCACTAATAGCACAATTTTGATGAAGACCAACGAGAGAGCTACATTGAATAAAAGTAAAGCTAAGGAGAGTAATTTGTAATTTAGCCATTATTTAATTATATTAATTGCTTCATCCATGTCAATAGATGAAAATTTTCTGGCTTTGATCATACATCTTTCATCATTCAGAAAAAAGAAGTTGTACCTACAATTCCCCCCAACACACAAAGGTAATTAAAGTTGATATAATAGGATAGATCTCCTAACCTTTTCAGCCTGTAAACAAAATAAATCTCTTTGCCTTTATAAATACAAGGAAGATGGAGAGAGCTTGTTTATGTTACAAACATGCAATCTCTGTAAGCTCTAAATACCTTAATAATTTTATCAACAATTCAATAACTAATATATAACATAAAATAAAACTACTTCCTTTAACCATCACACATTTTTTATATTAAAAAAAGAAAAAGAAAAAGAGAGATTAACTATTGTACACTGAGAGCTATTTGGCAACTCAATTCAACATCTTCTTCCCCCATAACTGAAATAAAAGTACTTGCTATCAAACCAAGTTCTATTCCACAACACGACCTAAATAAAACATACTACAATGTCACCTCCGAAGCATATATTCTCTTATCGGCCTCTAGGATTCACAATTTCAGAGAACACTGCCCCAGAGGACATTAATCTATCTGACTCTTTAAAAGCAAAACCTTCAAATTCTCTACTTATTACGTTCACGCTACTATCACTAGTTGTACTTGACACTTGCCCAATGCTGCTACTAAACATTTCATCACTATCAATCATGGTGGACTTGGGCATGAAAGCTTTCTGATCATCCTCCATCTCAATATCAACCAAATCAAGCCTGCTATCTTTTTCTGCACATTCTTGCAACTGCAATGCGAACTCAAGACCCCATACCACATCATTCATCGATGGTCGTTCAGTTCCATTGTCAAGCAAACAACTCACAGCAATCTCACCAAATTTCTTCAAACATTCTGGTGCAATCTTACCCTTCAAAAATTGATCAACAATATGATCAAGCTTTCCATTGCGACAACATTGTCGAGCCCACTCCGCTAAGCTCACTTGCTTCTTGTCCACCGTGCGTACAATTGGTGGCCTTGCACACAACACTTCAAACAACACCACACCAAATGAGTACACATCGGACTTCTCAGTTAGCTGTTGGCGTCGATAGTATTCAGGATCTAAATATCCAAAACTACCCTTCACCACTGTGCTTACATGGGCCTTAGATATACCAGTGGGACCAAATTTAGACAACCCAAAATCAGACACACTGGCCATCCATTTCTCATCCAACAAGATATTTGTTGTCTTCACATCACGATGAATGATAGTTTGCTTCGCACCTGTATGAAGGTAGTTCAACCCACGCGCTGCACCAATACAAATCTGGAGCCGTTGTTTCCACGAAAGAGGTGGATTATTGGTGTTGTAAAGATGATCACGAAGGGTCCCATGAGCCATGTAATCATATACAAGAATCATTTCCTTTCCGTCGTTACAAAATCCAATCAGAGAAACGAGATGAAGATGACGAAGCTGTGAAAGCATCCTGATCTCGGTCTCAAACTCGTGGGCCCCTTGTTGTGAACCGGGTTTTAATCGTTTGATAGCAACCGTAGTGGTCCCATTATCAATGTAGCCTTTATACACGTCCCCGAACCCACCAACACCAATAATGTAAGCATTATCAAAGTCTTTAGTGGCTGCTTTAATCTCCGCCAGAGTGAAGTAACGGCACATATCAGATGGTAGACTTGACCCGCGTGTATTTGTTGACTTGGTCGTGGTAGCGAAAGAAAATGGACCCCACCGAGCAGTCCCATCGCTAGAGCTAGAGTCCTTCACCCTCTTGGCCCGCCGGAGTATGAAGAATCCAATAATAGACAGTACAATGAATCCGGCAAGTCCGCCACCAACTACAGAGAATATTATTGTTCTATTATTCTTCGACCCTGATGATTGTATCGATGACGCAGGCTTTGGAGGCGCCAACAGAAGTGGGTCGGGGTTTGGTCCGGCAAGGTTGCGACTGGGATCGCTTACTTTGAAGATTTCGATACCGTTCAAGATTGCATCATTGTAATTACTCACATAGTCATTCGGGTTTGCTTGTAGGGCGATAGAGAGGTTCATTTTCTTCTTGCTATCTTCGCCAAGTAGAGACACAGCGTAGTCCCTGTATACGGGAACACCTGTACTGCTGTCGGCCCATTTCCACACGTTGGCTGCAGTCTCCGCAGTTTGATTTGCTATGAAAATAAGAAACACTCGGTTGTGAATAAAAGTAATTTCTGGTTGAAACTCGCAGAAGTGTAGCCTAACAAGGTAAACAAACTGAGAATCTACGGTAAATTCCCAAGTGAGATTGTATAGCTTATTGACAGCTTTGTTAGGCCCCATAGTCCGGGCAGTTCGATATACATCTTCGGGTGCAGTGTACGGTTGAATTATGGTGAACTTAAGTTTAATAGTTGTGTTAACAGGTAGAACGGATGTTAAATCTTCTGTCAAGTACTCTGCATCTGGACTCCAGCTCCGGAACATTCCGGTGTCTTCAGTGCGTGAGATGTAGCCCCCTCCAACATTTATTCTGTATAACGTCTCGAGAGCAGTTTCGTTACCGATGCTGTAGAACTGCATCTCCTGGCCGATTAAAGTGATCGATTGATCATCAGACTGAGACTGAGTATAATAGAGATAAGAAGGCATGGACAAGATTTCAATTCCGTTGATAAAAGCAAATGAATTGGAATCGCTTGGAGTGAAGGTTATGTTCAGCCTCTCATCTTCATTGATGTTGACACAGAACTCTTTATATATGGTATCACCAGGATCACCATCGGCGTCTGCCGTAAGTGAAGCGTTAAAGCTGTTAAGAAGAGTAAAAGGTCCAGCTTTGACAGAGAAGAGGGCTTTAGAGCGATCGAAATTGCCGTAAGAAGCTGGGTAGAAGTATAGTCGAACGAATTTTTGACCGGTAGTGAGTGGGAATATGTAGGTGAAAGGGGAGAAAGACAAGCGGGCAGTGGTATAGGGTAGTTGGGAAGCAGAGGGGGATTGTTTAACTGAGATTGTGGCTTGAGATACCTGGTTTTGTGATTGGTCTTGAGGGAAGAATTTAGAATTCATGTCACCAATCCAGGTCCGACCATCTAATGCAGTTGCGTTGCCGGAGGAGCCACAGTTAATCATAATATTATCGACTGGTGTGTAAAGAGATGGCGAGTTACCAGATACGGTGTAGGTGAAGTGGTTCAGAAACAAGGCGAGGAAAAGAGGTGTGAGACATGGTCGGAGTGTGGTCGAAAGAGACATGTTGCTTCGGCTGCCCATTGTAGCAGAGAGAACAAAAGTTTTTATAGCCGTGCTTTTAGTTGGATGATGACTACGAATCACGTATAGTCACGTTTGTGGAAGACGATTCTTCTGGGAAAATCGTTGAACGAGTCAGTTTGACTTGTAGGAAAGACTTTAACGTGCTGTAGCTGAAGGGAAGTGCGGCAGGAAGACTTGCTAAGTCTTGAGAAAGACCCCAAAATTACTTTTAAAGCTTTACCGTGATAAATCATAATACAGCGAAACAAATTTTACGTACTTTATTATTATTATTATTATTATTATTTTTTGTGTTTTAGGTTATGTTCCATCAAATAATGGTGGGTTAAGTGTTTGAATTTTTTTCCTTTTAAACTTTAATTATTTTATAATAAAAGTAAAAACAATACCTAACAAGTCTTGGTAAAATATAACGTGGAACACAATAAATAGTCTAGATTCCAAAATGGTTACATATTTTACTTCTAATTTATGGCCAAAACCTAAAAAGGACAACCAAGGGGAAAAAAGTATACACAAATAAAAAGAAATATGGTCTTCCGCAGAAAAGTCTCACTGCCGACGCCCATCGTGTTAAAGCGGTAATGGTACATTGGTTTTAATTCCTACTAATTTACTATCTCAAAAAAAAAAAAAAAAATCAAATTCACTTTAAATTACACATTTATCTGCTTAAAATTATACCATTTTTGTAATTATCTTTCTAAATTATAAGAATACACATTTACTTTTCTAAAATATTATTTATAGGATGATGTGTAAAATATTACATAAATAATAATTTAGAGGGTTAAATGTTCACTCCTATAATTTACGTAAACAAGTGTTACCCAAGCAATATTTTAAAAAAATAAATGTAAAACTTGTACAGTTTAGAAAAAGTAGACATAAAAATAAAGTAAAGTTTAAGAGAAATAAAATGTAATTTTTCATAATATTTTTCTAAATATCGACACGTGAACCTCGCAGAGTCGCAGTCAAGCAAATTGCACCGCGTAGTGCATGAGCCCTTAGGTTTGTTTTCATCATAACCCCCGCGCTTTCTTTTTTGGGTCGAGATGAATAATCCACCACTAACAAACCAACCTTTTATTTTGGCTTCCGTGAGGATAAGGGTGAAGGTCCCATAAAGCCGAAAGGAAAGTGGATAGCAATGTGAGAGGAGGGGTCCACGATTGCCTTTTGCATGGATCTTTATCAAATGGATGGAATCTAAAAAGTAAAGAGCATCCTGGTATGTATTGCAACTTGGCGCTACAGTCACATGGATCCCGAGGGTGGGCTGCATACACAAACGTTCATTTCAATATCACCTGGCAGTCTCCCTTGCAGCAAGGCATTTACCCTCCTCCTCTCCTTCTTCTTTTTCTTCTTTCCCCTTTTATTATTATTATTATTTTAATTTCCATTATCAACTTTGACATTTCCTCATCAATTATAAATACCTGTCCCAACACATGCCCTTCACACGTGCGATGAAGCTCTTTTTTTTTTTTAGTTTAATGTACTTTTTTAATTAGAATTTATCTATTGTTAGTAAGGTTACATAGGAAGAAATTTTTAAGAAACTAAAATTTAGAATTTGAAATGAAGTTGTGGGGCCCAAGTGATTGATGGGCCAGGTCCATTTGCCCATGGGGAATCCAGAGGTCTAAGCCGAGGAGGGCTATGGCCCAAGCCCGATAAGATAAAGCACAAGAAATCCTTGGGATACATCCAAGGGCAGTTCGGTCCTCGGTAGAACCTAAAGTCCCACCAAAGAGAGGGGCAAAAACGGTATAGGACTAAAGTTTGAGAGAAAATCTAAAATATCCGGGGAAAGCTGCCTTTACTGTCATTCAATGCTCTGCACCTGACAGAGCCACATTCTTTGGCTTTTACAACCACCCCCAACGACTTTGAGTATGGACTGATGGAACAAGTATCAATCTTGGAAGGTTTAACCCTACGCGTGGACGAAGGACAGTGGACACGGGCTAGTATAAAAGGAAAAGTGAGTAATCTATAGAGAGGGGGGGAAAAATGGCCAAAAACCAGAGCCTCCCAGCCCACCTCC
Organism: Quercus lobata; assembly: GCF_001633185.2. Lineage (NCBI taxonomy): Eukaryota > Viridiplantae > Streptophyta > Magnoliopsida > Fagales > Fagaceae > Quercus > Quercus lobata. Next base: position 42,256 of record NW_022154704.1, read on the forward strand.
AGGAGAAAGACTCCAGGGGTGAAAACAACTCAACCATGCGTGAATACCACGAAAAACCCACCGCCTGGGGACCAGGGCCTAGCCTTTCAAACCCACACTCTACAAATGATATTGTATGGACCTTTTTACGTGCGAATCCAACCCTGTTGTGGTTTGACAAGAATCGTGGCTCTACAATTGGCGCCGTCTGTGGGGAAGGCTTGTGTGTTGGCAAAGACGGTAGGTTGAGAGAGTTTCGTTGCCGTTTCTAACCGTTGGTTATAGAGTTCTAGTGTAAAGCTCCGCTAGGGGCTACGATTCTTGACTAGGGGCTACGCTTGGTATCGTTAATCGCATGGATAAATTCTAGGGGCTTGGCTGAGGAGCTAACTTCCCTAAAGCCAAGGTCCCACGCAAAGAGAAAACTAAGTTTTGGATAGAACCAAGGCATTGCATGGTTCTCGGACCCAAGCTAATGGGGAAACCAACTACCTGGATGAGGAAAACTAGGTTTTGGACAGAACCAAGGCATTGCATGGTCCTCGGACCCAAGCCAATGGGGAAACCAACTACCTGGATGAGGAAAACTAGGTTTTGGACAGAACCAAGGCATTGCATGGTCCTCGGACCCAAGCCAATGGGGAAACCAACTACCTGGATGAGGAAAACTAGGTTTTGAACAGAACCAAGGCATTGCATGGTCCTCGGAACCAAGCCTATGGGGAAACCAACTACTTGGATGAGGAAAACTAGGTTTTGGACAGAACCAAGGCATTGCATGGTCCTCAGACCCAAGCCAATGGGGAAACCAACTACCTGGATGAGGAAAACTAGGTTTTGGACAGAACCAAGGCATTGCATGGTCCTCGGACCCAAGCCAATGGGGAAACTAACTACTTGGATGAGGAAAACTAGGTTTTGGACAGAACCAAGGCATTGCATAGTCCTCGGACCCAAGCCAATGGGGAAACCAACTACCTGGATGAGGAAAACTAGGTTTTGGACAGAACCAAGGCATTGCATGGTCCTCGGACCCAAGCCAATGGGGAAACCAACTACCTGGATGGGGAAACCAACTACCTGGATGAGGAAAACTAGGTTTTGGACGGAACCGAGGCATTGCATGGTCCTCGGACCCAAGCCTATGGGGAAACCAACTACTTGGATGAGAAAAAGTTTGAGTTTCGTAAGATTGACTATTTGATAAAAATGCTAAGCTACTTAATCCTCGGCTTAAATACCGTAAAAGGTTAAGGCCAACAAAAGTGTAAAGAAGGTGGTGGAATGCCCCAGTACTCAATAGCCTAAGGGAGCTGTTCATTTGGCGGGTGATATGTCTTCGGATGGTTATTTCTTACACGGCATCAAGCCTTCGGTTCTCACCTCGGCTAGTTTGGGGTAAGTATTATTTTTCATGGGTCGGCCTTGTTGTGCCAAGCAATTCTATTAAAGTTATGGTGATGTCTTTTTCTTAGCGAATACTTCGGCCATGGTTGTTATTGATTCAAATGCTATATTATTGTGCCGAACAGCACTTGCAAATTCATAAAGACGCCTTTTTCTTTGATAAGGGGGTAGGACCCCATGTATTGTGCTCTAAGGTCGGCGGTATCGTGCCCGGCCGACTCATTAAGCTCATCATAATGCCTTCTCTTTTCCTGTCTCATAAGAGTTTCAGCTTTGAATATTATTTGTTTAAGTCAGAATTATTAAGTCGGATTATTTTTGTAAGTACAGAACAGGGTAGTATTTAACTGAACTATGTGTCTACGCATTGTGTCATCATTTCGGAAACAAAGAGATAGAACATGCGAAGTAAAGTAATAGCCATTTTTATTAATATGAAGATGTATTACAACGTACAAAGAGGGGCTTAAACAAGCCTATACAAAAGATAAACTGTCGAAACAATAAAAAATAAAAATAAAAAAAAAACAATAACAAAACCTCAACAATGCAGATAAGTAAACAACCAGATGTCTTGTTAAATTCGTCTCCGAAGTCCTTCCAAACTTTACTTCAGTAGCGCCCATATTGAGAAAGAGACCTTCTGTAGAAGAAGATGGAGGAGATGAATGAAGAAGATGGAGGAGATGAATGAAGAAGATGGAGAAGAAGAGAGAAGAGATGAAAAGAAAGAAAAAGGAGCAAAAGAGGGAGAAGGGAAAGCACCAGGATGGATCTGGTGCTGGGAAGACTAAGAAAGGGAGGCAGAAGGAGGCGCCAGTGAACGAAGAGAGGAAGAAGCAGGGGCACTTAGTCCCTGCCTCGGTCCTGACTCCTAACACGCTGGGGCCATATTAGGTATGCTCATAAAAGAGCGGTTGGTACTGATAATGGGTGTTCTCGACTCAGTCACGCCGAAAGTTTGACGTGATGAGCCCCTGCTTCGGATTTTGGCTGAAAGGAAGGTGAGACAAATCTTAAGCCTCCGCCATCCTTGCCCTGACCGAGCCATTTCGAGCTTTATTAGAACATGATGCTTTAGGGAGGGGTATGTTTCCTTCATCACTCGTTATGGTGAACGTATTATGATTTAGTGTATAGCTACTGGGTTAAGTAAATGCTAAGGGAGTCTAAGAGTTTCAAATCTCAGAAAGCTAAAATGGTCTCTGTACGAAAGCGATAGCCTCCTATTTGTCTTCTTATAGGACGGGCGAAACGGAAGGTATTAAATTCATTTAGGTTTCCAAAAAGAATCTGAAAACAAAGATGTGTCCGTTCCACTTCCCCACCTCATCAGATGAACCGTCGAATGTAAATGAGTCTCATAAAGGGAAGTCATTAAAAGTGCGTTTTGAATAATCAAACGGCGAGGACGCGTCAGGAGTAAAATCAGCGTCAGGAGTAAAATCAAAAAACGCCTTGTAGATCAGTACATTTCTTGAACAGATGTAAAACCGCCAGCATTAATGAAAGGACGAATTAAAGGAGCCATAATAAAGGCTCGGCATTACCAAAACCCCCATTTCCAACCGAGAGGTTGGACAGCCGGGTTTTGAGGGGCTATTATGGGGCCCAAGTGATTGATGGGCCAGGTCCATTTGCCCATGGGGAATCCAGAGGTCCAAGCCGAGGAGGGCTATGGCCCAAGCCCGATAAGATAAAGCACCAGAAATCCTTGGAATACATCCAAGGGCAGTTCGGTCCTCGGCAGAACCTAAAGTCCCACCAAAGAGAGTGGCAAAAACGGTATAGGACTAAAGTTTGAGAGAAAATCTAAAATATCCGGGGAAAGCTACCCTTATTGCCATTCAATGCTCTGTACCTGACAGAGCCGCATTTTTTGGCTTTTACACCCACCCCCAACGACTTTGAGTATGGACTGATGGGACAAGTATCAATCTTGGAAGGTTTAACCCTACGCGTGGACGAAGGACAGTGCACACGGGCTAGTATAAAAGGAAAAGTGAGTAATCTATAGAGAGGGGGGGAAAAATGGCAAAAAACCAGAGCCTCCCAGCCCACCTCCAGGAGAAAGACTCCAGGGGTGAAGATAACTCAACCATGAGTGAACACCACGAAAAACCCACCGCCTGGGGACCAGGGCCTATCCTTTCAAACCCACGCTCTACAAATGATATTGTATGGGCCTTTTTACGTGCGAATCCAACCCTGTTGTGGTTTGACACAAATCGTGGCCCTACAGAAGTAAAACTGCTAGTTTAGTGTGTGCAAGTTTTTAGGAAAAAATGTATTAAACATGCATGAGATATATTTAAAGAAAAATGATATATTCACAACATTTTCACAACAAATTCTAAGTAGTAAGTTATTACTGGTTGTTATTATTGTGGCAAAAAATTAATCTTAGTATTAGGTTCAAATTTGAACCAATAACAACTAATCACCTATGATTTATTGTGAAAATATTGTAAAAATGTTGTGGACGTAGCATCTCTCTTATTCCAAAAAAAAAAAAAAAAACCTACTAGAGAAACTTTTTTTTTCCTAAAAATTGGCACACTCACTATTTAAATAATGATTATATAATTAGATGAGGGGTATTTTTAACATTTTCTGAAACTATAACTAACTTTCTAAATCCTCTTAATATACAAAGATTAATCTTTTCTTTTAAGGATTATAAATATATCTAAAATAGCGTGTGTAAGAAGATATTTTCTCTAATTTCAATTTGAAACTCTCTGCCACATATATATATATATATATATATATATATATATATATTATGTCAAGAATAACTTGAATATAACTAGAACATAAAACACTATGCCTTTTAGAGTAATATAATAAATAAATAAGTTTTATTTAAAAATTCATATAAAATTATAAAAGAAAATGTTACTAAAATTACGTTGATTTTCCTATACTTTTTTGAATTTTATACAAACCTCCAGAGCTTTAATAATAAACAATATATGACTCCCTACAACTTGATACCATTAAATTCATTAATGAAAATTGAAAATTTATTTTAATAAACTTGTGGGAGGGTAAGGTTCAAGTATGAAATAGAGTCTGTGGGCCCAGTCCGAGGAGGGGTCCATCCACACATCTGCTAACTTGACACATGGATAAGAATCCGAGGAGGAGAGACAAAGAAGCGAAACCCCTGAGGAGCCCGAGGAATGAACGTTCCTCGGATTCCTTCAAGCAGGCCACTTGCACCCTATGACAAAATACCAAAGAAGATGGTAGAGACGTGCAAGCAAAGAAGAAGAGAAATATTCAGATAAGGTAGTCATCACCTCCACATTTAATATAATGAATCAACTCAGCTGGCCACATTAATAGAGGAATGACCCCTAAATAGTGTCCTTACAGCTTACAATATATTTTTTCGTCTCCAGCAAAACATTGATGGGACAAGCATCTAAAGGAAGGCCAATAACTGTACAAATAGAGGGTTAGGATGCAATTCAGCTAAGAATATAAAGAAAGGAAACCCCTCTAGAATGAGGTATGAAAAACTAAAAAGAAATACTGATATTATATAGTACTATTTTATGATTAAGACTTGAGCAATATATGAACAACTGCTTTTCGACCAAACCGAGGAGGTGTTAAGTCTAAAGATCTGTTCTTCTTACTTAAATTATCTAACTTTTCTCATCTGTCTAAAGATTATATCATACTAGTACATCCAAGTTGACCTTGGAAGCCTATCCTTTAACAAATTAATTATATTGGACAATCGTTACTAAACAAATTAATTGTATTGGACAATCAAACCTAAATCCACCATTCTAAGTAGGCTTTACCTGTTGGACCCGCTTAGCCATGTGAGAGGAGGGGTCCACGATTGTCTTTTGTCTGGATCTTTATCAAATGGATGGAATCTAAAAAGTAAAGAGCATCCTGGTACGTATTGCAACTTGGCGCTACAGTCACATGGATCCCGAGGCTGGGCTGCATACACAAACGTTCATTTCAATATCACCTGGCAGTCTCCCTTGAAGCAAGGCATTCACCCTCCTCTCCTTTTTCTCCTCCCCCTTTTATTATTATTATTTTAATTTCCATTATCAACTTTGACATTTCCTCATCAATTATAAATACCTGCCCCAACACTCGCCCTTCGCATGTGCGATAAAGCCTTTTTTTTTTTTTTTTTTTTTTTTTTTTTTTTTTTTTTAATGTAATTTTTTAATTTAAATTTATTTATTGTTAATAAGGTTATACAAGAAGGAATTTTTAAGGAATTAAAATTTAAGATTTGAAATGAAGTAAACTGTTAGTTTAGTGTGTGTGCAAGTTTTTAGGAAAAAATATATTAAACGGCATGAGATATACTTAAAGAGAAATGATATATGTACAATATTTTCACAACATTCTCACAACAAATCATAAGTGACAGGTTGTTACTGATTGTTATTATTGTGGCAAAAAAGTAATCTTAGTATTAGGTTTAAATTTGAACCAATAACAACTAATCACCTATGATTTGTTGTGAAAATGTTGTAAAAATATTGTGAACGTAGCATCTTTTTTATTAAAAAAAAAAAAAAAACTACTAGAGAAACTTTTTTTTTCCTAAAAATTGGCACAGTCACTATTTAAATAATGATTATCTAATTAGATGAGGGATATTTTTAACGTTTTTTGAAACTATAACTAACTTTCTAAATCTTCTTAATATACAAAGATTAATCTTTTCTTTTAAGGATTATAAATATTAATCTAAAATAGGGCGTGTAAGAAGATATTTTCTCTAATTTCAATTTGAAACTCTCTGCCATATATATATATATATATATATATTATGTCAAGAATAATCTGAATATAACTAGAACATAATACACTATGCCTTTTAGAGTAATATAATAAATAAATAAATTTTACTTAAAAATTCATATAAAATTATAAAAGAAAATGTTACTGAAATTACATTGATTTTCCTATACTGTTTTGAATTTTATACAAACCTCCAGAGCTTTAATAATAAACAACATATGACTCCCTACAACTTAATACCATTAAATTCATTAATGAAAATTGAAAATTTATTTTAATAAACTTGTGGGAGGGTAAGGTTTGAATATGGAATAGAGTCCATGGGCCCAGTCCGAGGAGGGGTCCATCCATGCATCAGCTAACTTGACACATGGATAAGAATCCGAGGAGGAGAAACAAAGAGGCAGACCCCTTGAGGAGCCCGAGGAATGAGCGTTCTGCGGATTCCTTTGAGCAGGCCACTTGCACCATATGACAAAATACCAAAGAATAGGACTGAGCATAGACCTAGCCAACCCGACCCGACCCGACCCAAAGGGTCTTGGGTGGGTTAAATGGATGCTTGGGTTAGGTTCAGGTCCAATATTCGAGTCTGCCTTGGGTTCAGGTCAGTTTTGAGTCTAACCTGACTCAACCAATCTTAAAAAAAATAATAATAATAATAACTAATGTATCAGACAACTGAAACTATGGTTGAGAATAAATTGAATTTGACTAACCCATTGTAAACTATGGTGCTCCCTCTTTTGTCTATGAATCTATGCTTCTTTTTTTTTTTTTTTTTTTTTATTGTAGCATAATTTTCTAATGACAATATTTTCCATCCAAATGAAGGTTAAACTGATAATAAAATAATTGGAATTCACAAAAAAGGAATAACTCTATTATCATTGACCCTATATTGCAGGATAATAAAAAAGGAAAAATAGGCAAGAGTACAATGCAAAATCTAGCCTAACTTCAAGGTAAACAATAAAAATTTTGAAAAATAAAAAGGGTTCAGATTCAGCCCATGATACTAGTCATGCCTTGTTGTTTTGTTTTGGGGGATTTAAGAAGAGCCACATTCATGTGTTTTACACGTCTTACCATAACTATTTGTATTAGATAAGGTTTGCTTTTAATATTTTCCATAGTTAAAGTCAAATTTTTGTTTTAAAAATATTTTATTTCGGTCCTAATTATATCAAGGATCTTGTTTCTTATTGGAAAGTATATTTCCAAACTAAGCCTAGTGTTGATGTAAATAAAAATTGTAAATTTTATTTCTCGTTCAATGAGGAGCGGGTCAAGATGTACACAAGGAAAAAAATTGTAAAAGTTTGTTGCCTAATCAAGAAATCATGACCATTAAGCATATACGACAATAAATAAATTATTGAATTTAATTTTTCACATTAATGTAAATCACTAAATTAGTAAAATAATTTCAATAAAATATTTCCTAAACAGACATGCATTAAGTGCTTGTGGTGCGATGGTCATTGCACAAGTATAAGTGCTTGTGGAGTGTAGGGGGCAAGGGCCGAGATTCAAGTCTCCAGGAGGGAGCTTCACACACATATACACTTAGATTAGGCTAGAGTAGATTTTTATCTTGTAAATAAATAAATAAAAAAAGATAAAGAAAAAGGAATTAACATTTATTATCATAAAAAGTGGAGATCCTTCAAACATGGAAGTTTAAAAATAAAAATAAAACCATGACAACTTTTAAATGGCAAGTTTCAGTAATAAGGTAAGTAATTGTTTCCCCATTAATAGCTCATTAAAGTGGTGGCTATTTCAATGTTTCTTTAGGCCTTTCATAGATTCACCTTCACACAATTTGAAGAAAAAAAAAAAAAAAAAAAAAAAACAGAAGAAGAAGACAAACCCGACCCAATACCCGACCCGACCTAAGACTAGTACTTTTCAGGTTGGGTTGGGTTTCTCCTTGATAAACCCAATTGTTATCAGATCAGGTTGCAAGTGACAGTAAAACCGACCAGACCCGACCCAATATCAGTTCAACCAAAGAAGATGGTAGAGACGTGCAAGCAAAGAAGAAGGGAAATATCCAGATAAAGTAGCCATCACCTCCACATTCAATACAATGAATCAACTTAGCTGGCTACATTAATAGAGGAATGACCCCTAAATAGTGTCCTTACAGCTTGCAACACATTTCTCCACCTCCAGCAAAACATTGATAGGACAAGCACCTAAAGGAAGGTCAATAACTATACAAATGGAGGGCTAGGATGCAATTTAGCTAATAATATAAAGAAAGGAAACCCTCCAGAACGAGGGATGAAAAACTAAAAAGAAATACTGATATTGTTTAGTACTATCTTATGATTAAGACTTGAGCAATTTATGAACAACTGCTTTTCGGCCAAGCCCGAGGAGGTGTTAAGTTTAAAGATCTGTTCTTCTTACTTGAATTATCTAACTTTTCCCATCTGTCTAAAGATTAAATCATACTAGCACATCCAAGTTGACCTCAGAAGCCCATCCCTTAACAAACTAATTGTATTGGGCCATCTAACCTAAATCCACTATTCTAAGTGGGCTTTGCCTATTGGACCCACTTACAAAACTCTTATGATGTTCCAAATTTTCTTTCAACTATGTGTCAAGAATTTTTTTTTTTTTTTTTTTTTTGAGACCATAATTTTCTATATGTTTAATTTATATTTTTAGGAAAACCCATTTGAACTTGATAAGTTGATATTTTGAAAATCCTATTTCAAGTCTATATATTCAAATTTTGGTGTCCCAGTAGATTTTTTTTTTTCTTTCTTTTTTAAGAATCCAGCCCATGTTGCCAAGTTTTATTTCAAGAAAAAAAAAATTACAATGCATCCCTCGTTACAAGGGGAACTATATCATCAGGGATGGACTCAATCCAAAACTACAGCTCATTGCTTGACTTAGAACATCTAGCAAGAAAATGAGCAACCAAGTTGCCTAAATGCTTAACATGATCAAACTTACAAAACCGGAACTCAGCAACTAAGACAAGGCTATCCTGTATAACATGACCATACTCTGGATGATGCACATCTTTGCCCAGCAGCGCCTTGATGATGAGCTCTGCATCCCTTTCAAACACTACATAGAAAATGCACAGCTCCTTAGCAAACAATAAAGCCCTTCTACAAGCCAGGGCTTCCACCGTTGCTGCTGAAGTTGGGAGTGGAACACGCTCAACTAAAGATCCCATCACTCTACCATAGGAATAAAAAATGACAACCCCTAACCCCGCTACCTCCACATCAAAGAAGACAGCTCCATCAAAGTTGATTTTGTAATGATTGGGACTGGAAGGCCTCCATTTGACAGCACCGATACCTTTTGCTATAGCCCTTCTTTCATGCACCTTGGTAGATTTGAACTCCAGCAGGTATAAACCAACTTTAGCCCGAATCTGATGGTAATCAAGGACAGATTCCTCCATTCGTGCAGCAGTTCTTCTGTTCCAAATTAACCAAAAAATCACAGCCAACCAATCAACATCCACCCTATCCTTCTTCAAGAGTAAAATAGCCCAGAAGTCAGCAAATAAAATATGTTTTTGCTTGGTGAACTTCATCATTTCTTCATCTGCTTCCCATATCACCATCAACCGTCTGCAACTCCATAAAGCATGTGTCGTATCTTTGCCATTAGACTTACAATTTGGACAATAAGTTGATTTAACCACATTTCTGCGTAACAGGTTGTGAAGAGTACGTAAGGCCTCATTGGCAGCTCTCCAAATCAAATGTCTCACCTTGTGTGGCACTTGCAGATCCAGATGCCCTCCCAGAGTTGCTTACCGCCTCCACCTGAAGAGCTACTTGGTAACAAGCTCCTCACTTTTTGAGCTAAGAATTGGTAACTTGATCGGGTTGTGTATTCACCATAAGTTGAAAGCAGCTAGACTTGCTTGTCTTAGATATCATACATACTTAAGGGAATGCCTTTTATCCTTTTTGCTTCATTGGGTGGGAAACTTTGATCAATCAAATCAGATTTCCATGCATGAGTTTCATGGTCTATAAGATCATAAACCCTTGAGTCCAATGCAATACCTGATACTGAGGAAAAAACTCTAGAACCTGAAACTTGGTTTGAAGCCACTTGTCACCTCAAATCTGAATAGATTCACCATTTCTAACTCTCCAAATCCTTCCCAATTCAATAACATGTTTTGCTTGAATGATATTTTTCCAAGCATAAGACCCTTTGTTCAAACTCTCACATTCCATAATAGAACATATAGGGATATTGGGCCCAGGAGTTCATTATCTATTTGTATATTGGGCCTGTGGCCCAAGCCGAGGACGAGAGGTTGTTCGAGGAGGATAAATCTTTGTCAGAAGAGACTGTGTTAGTAAATAAAGAGGTTTGGTCATAATGGCTCAAGAGATTGGGCTGAGGAAAAATGCCTCCTCGGCCAGCCAAAGCCGAGGTACAAAGAGGTAGTCTGTTGACCAGAGTAATGTTCCAGGAAGTTTTGTTGGTGCGGATAAGCATTAAAGAGATATTAGACAGGGAGGAGTCCTAAAATATCTTAGGGGAAAGCTGCTGCCACTGCATTAAATGCTCTGCAACTAACTCTCTGGCCACATTAATGTGGAAGTGATACCTGAACAGTGGTCTACAGCTTTATAGCTACTACACAAAGACTACAAGAAGGTGCGTATGGAACAAGTATCAACACCAACCATCTGGCCTGCATGTGGAAAGTAGAGATGAAAGGGGAAAATAGTATAAGAGAAGAAAGAGGCAATGAGAGAAGGGAGAGAAAAACAAAGAGAAAAAACACTATAGCATTAAGAACTGAGTTTGTAATCAAACCTGAAAGTGATATATAAGAACAGATCTCCTTGGACTTTGTCGAGGACGATTTTCTTCAACATAAACCTATCTAGTTTCATTCACTTGTCATTTAAATCTACTTTAGTGTTTGTCTGATTCATTAAAGCCCAATTTTCCAACTCATTTTCTACAAATTCATTGTTTTGGGCTTTTTGGTCCTAAGTCCATCCACTTTTGGGGCTAAGAACTTAAATTTGGTCCTCACAGAACAGTTTGGGAAGAATTTTTCCTTGAAAACTTTATGGAACAAGGAATTCTCATTATTATCAAGGCACCAAATTTGCCTAGCTAGGAGCGAATCATTAAACTTACTTAGTTCTTTGAAGCCCATGCCTCCCTCACACTTTGGCCGACACATTTTTTTCCTAACTAACCCAATGTTTTTTTTTTTTTGCTCACCTCTATATCCCCACCAAAACTTCCTAATAAGCAACTCAATATCATTGATGAGCCCTTTTGATAGTTTAAAACATGACATGGCATAAGTGGGAATAGCTTGGATCATCGCCTTCACAAGAATTTCACGACCCGCTTGTAATAAGAGCTTTTCCTTCCATCCCTTCAATTTCTTCCATATTCTCTCCTTGATGATACTAAACGATTTCTTCTTTGCACGTCCAATCAAAGAAGGCAAACCCAAGTAATGCTCATATCTTTGAGTAGCAGGGACACCCAAGAAAGTAGAGATAGCTACTTGAGTCTGAGATAGAGTGTTGGAACTAAAGAAAATGTTAGTCTTTCCTCTATGAATGGATTGTCCTGAAGCTTGCTCATATTGGTAGAGCAGTGATTGAATCTTCACGCACTCGGAGACTGTAGCTCTACAAAAGACTAAACTATCATTGGCAAACAAGAGGTGAGATACTCTAGGACCAGTAGGGCACAAAGAAACACCCCTAATGTCTCCAATCCCCTTGGCTCGTTCAAACAAAGCATGCAAACCGTCCATCACCAATAAGAATAGATAAGGTGATAAATGATCACCCTGACATAGCCCTTGCGTTGGAGTTATCAAACCATGTGGTTGGCCATTAAGCATAACTAAATAAGTAATAGTATGTTTCAAGCAACAATCAGATTAATCCACCTTCAACTAAACCCCATCTTTTCCATAATCATCTTCAAATAAACCCATTCGACTCAGTTATATGCCTTCCTCATTGTGAGAGACCGCCAAAATTAGGGGTGCCCTCAAAAAAGAGATTTTTGGGTGCTTTTTCAAGACATCTCTCTTTTTGGGTAAGTGGTGTGGAGCTGCCACTTATATTTTTATAAAAAAATAAAATAAAATAAAATTATATACATCTTTACATGACTGAATTGTTCCATTTTGATTGATTGAGTAAAAAAAGTACATATTTGATAAATTAAGTATTACATGGCTTTAGGTCCTAGTTACAAGCTACCATCGATAAATGGCTTTTTGTCCTAGTTACAATCTACCTAGTTTAAGCTGAAGCTCTTGATTACCAAAAAAAAAAAAAAAAACTACCCAAAATAAAAATAAAGATAAAGCCTAGGTCTACCTATCTAAAGACACTAAATTTGGAGGCTAGATTACGGAATGAGAAGGTGTTAGACACTCATTCCGCCCAAACAGAGTCTAGTCTTCTAGACTCTCATGACCAATGTACCCTTTTATGCATGCTATGAATGATATGTTGTGCACATGAAACACTTAACTAAACTAAGTCACATAAGTATATTTATGAATGTGTCATCTTCTTTATTAAAAATTCAGATTTTTTTTTTTTTGGTAAATAAAAAATTGATTTGATTCATAAAAATTCATATTCGTTTTTGTATATGTGAAAAAAATAGTTTTTGTGAAAAAAAAAAATCAAATCTTTTTTTTTTTTTAAATTTATCAAGTAAAACAAGGTCTTTTTGCTTTTTAAAAAATATCAAATCTATTTTGGGACAAAGTAAAAAATTGAGTTTTGGTTTGCATGTAAAAAGTTAAATATGTTTTGTAATAAATAAATAAATAAAGTTTTGTAGAGAGCTAGAAAAAATCAAATTTGTTTTATTATGTGAAATAAAAATAAAAAATCTTTAAGAAGAGAATGCATTCATGAAATAAACCTACGCTACTTACATCAAACAAAACAAACAAAACAATCACTATTCGTGACCTTCTTTTTATTTCAAAATCAACTGTATTAAAAAAAAAAAAAAATCAAATTTGTATCTAAGGAAGATACAAATTAGTTTTTGTATTAAAAAATTCAAACCTGCATCTAAGGAAGATGAAAATCATTTTTTTATTTAAAAAAAATTCAGATCTACATCTAATGAAGATGCAAATTAGTTTTTGTTTTTTTAAAAAATTAAAATCTGCATCTAATGAAGATGCAAATCAGTTTTTTGTTTTGTTTTTTTTAAATTCAGGTTTGCATCGAAGGAAGATGCAAATCAATTTTTGATTTTGAAAAATTCATATCTACATCTAAGGAAGATGCAAATCGGTTTTTGATTTCGAAAAATTTAGATCTACATTTAATGAAGATGCAAATCAGTTTTTTGATTTAAAAAATTCAGATATGCATTTAAGGAAGATGCAAATCAGTTTTTATTTTGAAAAAGTTGTAATGATAAGTAGATTTTTGAAACTATAAAAAAATCACGACAACAAAGACATCAAGAACATGTTTCAACAAAAATATATTAACAATATGTGATATGAATATTTAAAAATTAAACTGAAAAAAATTTAAACATGCATCATCAAAATAAAAAGACACAAAAGAAAAGGTAAAGAAGAAACAACCTCTTGCATGGACGTACCTTCTTCTTGAGAGAATATTTTAGGGTTTAAAGAAATTTGTTCAATTATCTTTGAAACCTAAAATACCTTGCTTACAAAAATGAAATTCTTAAGGTAGAGCCTCCAGAACGTCTTTAATGTAAGAGGGAAAATAATGGAAAGGAGAGTCAAAAAGAGGGAAAATCTGAGAGCGTGTAAAGTGTCCTAAATTTTGAGAGGTATCCCCTATTTATAGAGGTTGGAATGCTAGAAAAAATAAGCAAAAAACGTATGGGGGAAAATCCTAAAAAAAAAAAGAGATTTGGATAAGAGTAAGTTGATTTTTCAGATCAGAACAATCTTCAATATTTTGATAATATATTTTTACTCAAAATTCGGGTTAACGTGAAATCTTCACAGATGAAGGGAAATTTGATTCTCTACAACTTTTCCAGAAATAGCCCAGTCCAAATTTGTTACTTGATTAGCAAGTGATAATTAGGATTTTTAAAATAATTATTTTGAATATAGTTATCCCAAAAGCCTAATTATCTACAGTCTTTAAATATTATCAGCTTATTTGTTTTAATCCCATACAACAAATCTTTAAGAAGAATACCCCACCAATCACATAAATTCATTTAATTAATTTTAATAATTAACCAATCAAAATTAATTTCAATTAATCACACGTGATCGGCTTCACTCCATACAATACATGTAGATCATGAAAAATCGATCTCATGATATATTTCAATCCGACGGTCTAATTTGGAAACCGGGCATACCCTTGCGACCGTTAGAATTTCAAGATCATTTTTATGATATGCAATGGAAAAATTAATGCATGTAATGCTATCATGAATTTTGGGTACATGAATGATCATTTTAGTCATTTTCCTTGATTAAATCATAGGTGCAAAATCGAGTGCCTACACTCATATCAAGCTTCAATGCCATGTAACCCATTTTACCTGTTTTCTTTTCTTTTAGGTAATGCAGTGTCTCATGGGCTATAAGGACATTATCTATAATGAGTCTCTCTGATAGGAAGGCACTCTAAGTCTCCGAAATCAACTTGGGCACCAATGGCTTCAAACGATTCGCCAAGACCTTAGTTATCAACTTATACAAAAAATTACTCAAGCTAATTGGTTTGAAATCTGAAACTTTCCTAGGACTTCGTATTTTTGGAATCAAAGTAATGAAAGTGTGATTGAGGTTAGTTGGGATTGTACTTGAATTTAGGATTGCTAGGACTACTTCTGATTCTTCCTTGCCAATTTTTCCCTAGAACTGTTTGTAAAAAAGTGGTGGTAAGCCATCTGACCCTGGAGCTGTATTTGCATCCATTTGCTTCAGAGCATGCTTCACCTCTTCCTCAACAAACAGCTTAAGCAACTCATCATTCATCTCCGCTGATACCTTTCGTTCTACCCTATTTAAAACAGGACCAAACTCAATAGGATTTGCCGTAGCAAATAAAGAAGAGTACTATCTTATGAGCAAGCTCCCAAGTTGATCTTCCCTTTCCACCTAAACCCCCTGCTCATTCTCTAACCTTGAAATTAAATTCCTTTTATTCCTCTCTGTTGCTCGACAGTGGAAATACTTTGTGTTCAGATCCCCAAAGTTCAACCAATCAATTCTTGAGTGCTGATGCCACATACATTCCTCCTTTTCCATAAACTTGTGTATCTTATTAGTGAGTGTTTTGACTCGAGCATGTCCCCTTCTAGCCATAAAGTAACGTTCTGCCTTCAGAAGTTCCTTCCTTTTAGAGGCTAGAGCAATACGAATGTTACCAAATGTATTCTTATCCCAAAGTTTCAACTTTGTTTGACAATCAAAAACCTTCCGTAAAACTTTACCCACGGCATTATCCTTTAGGCACATATCCTAGGCCAAGTGAACCATATCTTCACAACGATCATCTTTGAGCCACATGGCTTCAGACCGGAAAGGTTTTTGAGATTGGTAAAAACGAGCATTGACATCATCAGAAGCTAACCATAAAGGCTTATGATCAGAAGACAAACCTTGCAGGTGGTGAAGACAGATGGAAGGGAATTTCAGAATCCAATCAACTGTGGCCAGAGCTTTATCTAACCGAACCCAAACTAGAGAACCATTAAACTGCATATTGCACTTGGTAAAAGGTAAACTCGTGTAGCCCAAATCCTTAAACCCACAGAAATCTTGACAATTTCTGAAGTCCTGCATTTATTTTTTGGATCGAATTGCTCCTCCCAATTTCTCTTCTACCTTTGCAATTTCGTTGAAATCGCTAATACACACCCACGGTAAATTGTATTGTGAGGTGATATGGCAAAGCATTTATCAAGAATCTTCCTGATTGGCAACTTCAGGAGCTCCGTAGAATCCCGTGAAGCACTAGGCATCATCAATTCCTGGATTTATCACTGCATCGATGTGTCGCGGCGAGAAAGTTCGAATGTACAAATTCAGATCATCCATCCATAGCAAAGCAAGACCACAACTTCGATTTCTCCTCTGCACAATGAATAAATTATCAAACTTCAATCTACATCTCAATCTTTCTATGTAAGAATTATTCTTCCTAGTTTCCATTAAAAAAACTAGGTTTGGGCTCTTTGCTTTCACTAATTCCGAAAAGCTCCCAAACTTGTCGTTGGTTCCCAATCTCACGGCAGTTCCAACTGACACAATTCATGATGAATGGCAGGGCTAGGATACAGCCACCACTGATGATATAGATGGAGTAGAAGACTCATTGTTGCTAACCACTCTCCTCTTCATGGGTTGAGTTTCTGAAGTTTCAGGTAAAGGTCTTTCACGGGTTTGGCTAGACTTATGTTTTGATTTGTTGTAACATGAGCCAACCTATCAAGCCTGGTCCACTTCCTCCCTTGCACCTCCTGAGAAGCACTAAGATGAATGGGCTTAGTTATTGGGTCTTGATAAAGTGATTCAAACTATCCCACATCCAAACCATTTAGAGATAAAGTTGTTTTGCCTAACCTTGGCCCAATAGTGGATGGCCTAGATACTTTGACACTAATTCCATTAGGTCCAACATACTCTGGCAATTCATAACTGCTCTCCACTCCTCCCACCTTACCCTCCAAATTTGAAAAACCCAAACTGAATACAACTGGATTTAAGGGCATGTTATTGTGCAACTCACTATCCACAGGATCTGTTCCCCTTTTTTCGCCTTCAAACTTGTCAATATCCCTATCAATCTCCTGAAGTTAAGCCGTGAAAGAGTCCTCACTCTCACGCTGACCCTGTTGTACTGGTTCTAGACTTGGATTCTCACCCAATGATATGATTCGCCTAGTACAACCTTCCTTATCAGTCACACTACAGTCATTGCTAATCCAAGACTTCTGTGTTTTCAAACTACACTTAGCTGGAATATCCGTCTGCTTGGGCTGAAAAGGCGGAGATATATAAATGCCTTCCTTTTCAATTCCCCCATCCATGTCCAATTCCATATCGGGAGTGGATCCAAAAAATCTCCCTAGACATTCTCCTCCACCATGCCTGAACTATTTTCTTCACTGTCAGACCTAGTTTTTCCCTTAAAAACTTGGCGCCGTTATAAAAGCCAAGAACAAAAACCACCGGTTTGTTATAGGACTTGAATGGGGTAGCTCTTAGGCTCTAATCAAATTGCTTATGATCAGGGGTAAGAGTACCTTTACTTTCAATCCACAACTTACAATCCTTATCACCGTGATCCAAGTGACCACACCAATAGCAAATATTGGGTAGTCTTTCATATTTGAACTTGACCCAGAATTTCTTTCCATTCTCAAATGAAACTAACTGGTCTCTACATAAAGGTAGTGAAATATCCAAAGTCACCTTTACTCGAATAAAACTACCATCATCTTCCTCTACTTCACCAATTGACCTACCCACCTCACCAATAATATCACAAATGCTTTTAGCCACTCCCCTCATCATGAAACGGATTGGAATATTGTGCACTTGGACCCAAAACATGGCTTTTCGAAATTGCAGCTCACAAGCAGGAACATCATCGTCAAACGATTCCAACACAACAAGGTGTTTGTCAAAACACCAAGGCTCGCTTTGAATGATACGAGTAACATCCATCTACGTACTAAAAACAAAGAGAACTATGTGATCTTCGAGGTTCCTAATTTTAAAACCACTAGTAGATCACCATAGTTGCCTGAATGTTCGCGCCATTGCTTCCATATTCAAGGCTCGTCTAGTTTGGAATTTTGCAGCTATGATGAACTCAGAGGACCTTAGTTTATTTTGTAGTGTAAGGTCTAAACCTTCTCTCTCATTGAGGGCAAAGGTTATTCCAAGACTTGGTAATATCCTCCATGGTAGCTGTGTTTCCCAAAAAACCCCACAATAAAAAACCAACAAGCTTCGAAGGTAAACTTGTTACCTAAAAAGGACAATAACCCTTCGCAAGGAAGGGGGACCAGCCTATTCTACAGCCTAAAAGAAGGTGGCTAGAGGCAAAACTTTCTTAGCGATAGAGAAACCTCGATGACTTTCTATCCACATTGCTCCACAACATCTATGTCCCAATGGATTTACAGGCTGGAATTCGTACTTTTGTGGAGCAATGTAATAATGTGGACTTTGGGGACATGGATATTTCTCTGTTTTTGGTGTAAGCTAAGGGAAGAAGGTTCTAGTGTTTTAGGGCACTAGATTTGTTTGTATAATCTAAAATTTAAGATAATAAATATGATTTTTATTTAAGTTATACATGATAGGAGAAAACTGACAGTACTATTTGAATTTTTCAATTATTAATATTGTTAAAATTATAGTTTTAAAAACTAAGTGATTCAAAGAACTGAAAAAGAGAGAGATTTAAGTTTTTTTTGGGGTAATATTAGGTTTTAATTAAGCTCTAATCATGATGATGTCCTAATTAAATAAATAAATAATTTAAATAAAAATAAAAGTATTAAATTTGTAAGAATTGGCAAAGTGACTAAAAAATCCAAAGAAATTTTTTAAAAATTTCAAATTATTTTCAAAATTTTATAAGATTATTAGAAAAAAAAAATAAAGCATAAAAAGTATTAAAAATTATGTTTATATTGCACATATGCTATTTTGCATGTTTATATATTAATTTTTTTAAACCTATTACATTTTTCATTCTTGAATTGTCATCCCCCCCCCCCCCCCAAAAAAAAAAAAAAAAAAAAAAAATCTTAGTGCCATCCTTAATCATAAGGAAGTGAAACATATTATTATGCATAATTATAGAGATTTGGAGGGCGATGAACCATATTATAGGGGCTTAGCAGGAATAAAAATTCTTGATCCCACTTATTGTATTTTACTTTGTACTCTACAAATCATAATAATATATTATGTGTTTTTTTTTTTTTCAACTTTACTTATTTTATAAAAATAGATAAAAATAATAAGTAACAAGTTATGATTTATGGAGTATAAAATGAAATACAAAGAATGATATATGAGAATCTCCTTGGCATAGCTATTAGCCAAAAATATACCCAGTATTTTATGAATAAATATTATTTTTATTGATAAAAAATAATTGTAGTCATTGACTAGGAACTTTCATCATGGTCATTGGGACTTTGATTCAAGTTAATCCGATGGAAAAAAATAAAAATAAAAAATAAATAAAGGATCAAGATTAGGATTGTGTGGATCCTAAACCATTTGTTTGTTATACGTGTGGACCTGGCCAGCTGCTCACAACAAAACTGGACCACAACATGCTTTGAAGGGGCTTTGTTGACATCTCACCAAAACAAAAGAGGAATCTTGTGAACTTTAGTCCAATGTCCAATGCTTCTTTATTCAGAGGGACTTCTTTAAATCATCATCTCTTATCATCCACTCACTTATTCCTCTCAAGACTCCCACTGATTGTGCAGAAATGGTGGAAAAAACAGCAAAGAGAGGTCCCTTTGTGGCAGTCCTATTCATGTTTGTTATTTTGCTCCACCTTAATTACTGTGGAGCTGCTGCCTCACTGAACATCAACACCACCACCTCCTTCTCCAGTCTCGACGGCCCTGTGGACGATTCGGAGTTCATGTTTGACTCACAGATTAGCAGAATGCTCGTTAACTATGAATTTGTGCATGGCACGGATAGCGCTGGCAACAGAAACAAAGCTTTCTGTGCGAGAAAGCCATATAAGAATTGCCTTCCTCAGAGCAACGGTCAACGCGTCCCAGAAACATGTAACAAGTACAAACGAAGAGGTTGCTAGACATAAAAATATATTTATATAAACCGTGTAAGATTTTATATGTCTGGCTAGCAGCTCTGCTTGAATAATCTGTCTGATATGCTATTTATCTTTTACGTTTTTACTTTTGCCTTTTTTTTATTTCTTATCCCTGTTATATGTATTTAAAAGTTCAATTATCTGTGTTGGACTTGGATATGCGATTTTATGATCTCCCTTTGATCTAATCATTATTATTATTATAAAATTAAAAATGTGTATGGGTAGGCAGTGCTCTGAATTCCGAAACTTCTAATTTTCCTTCTGCTGCTAATGAAAGTTTGATCCAGCAAGTTTTATGGACCAATTGAAAGAAGAAAAAAAAAATTCAGCGAAGAAAGATCGTAAAAAAAATCTTCAATGATTTTTTTTTTTTTTTTTTTTTTTTTCATACTGGTTTTATATAATTTTAATATTATATTGTACACCAACAACGTCAAAGACACTACTACCCCTACCGACAGCAGAAATGGTAAGTATGATTGAAATATGTATATATATATTTTTTTGGTGCGAAACAAACACACGAGGGACGGAGAAGGAGAGAGTCCATTTTTTTTTTTTTTTTTGACAAGCATTTATTTATTAATTTTTTTTTTGAGGTATTTATTTATTAATTAAGTAGATACGAGCGTACTTATCTCTATTAACTATATAGAAAGAGAGCCTATGCGCTCTACTACAGTGCTCAACCACAGTAATTTTGGTTTATTCAACCAAACTCTTCACCCTTTTTTTTCTTTTTTTCTTTTTTAAAGTCTATGCGCTCAACGACAGTGATTTTGGTTTATTCAACCAAACTTTTCACTCGCTTTTTTTTTTTTTTTTGGTGTAATATCGACTGAAGAGTCTGAACACGTTTTTTTTACTTTTGTTTATTATTTTTTATTAACTGTTAAAATATTATAACAACAAATTGTTACAATATTCTCATAATTTTTGAAGTGTTAATTTTTTATAAGTTAAAATAAAATAAACAAATATCATACTAAAACCAATCACAATTATAAATAAATATATTATGAAAAACAAATTCAACATTCATAATATTTTTCGCAACCCTTCAATATATAAAAAAGTGCCAATGAGTAAAGGAATAGTGCGTTTTGTTTCTATTCCGCTAGCGCCTTTTTTTTTTTTTTTTTTTTTTAATATCACCGTGTCAACTCTATTAAAACAAAAAATTTTCACAATTTTCACAATTGTTAGAAGTGTTAAGTTTTTATGGGTTAAAATAAAATAACAAAAATATTATAATGAGACCAATTATAACTATAGTAGAAAAAAATGCTACATCTACAACATTTTCATAATAAATTATAGTGATAAATTGTTTTTAGTTCTTATTTAAATTTCTATATATAAAAAGTGTAAATGAGTAAAGCAATCGTGCATTTGGTTTGTGTTCATTTTTAGATCCCTGTAAAACTAGATCACCTAATTAATTAACCAAGTGAATATTTAGGTTCATTATTTAGATCGAGGTTAAAACAATAACAATCATATCAATGTAAAACAGCGGAAATATAAAAAACACACAATATGATAACCCAAGAAAACCAAACCAGTAAAAAACCTAAGGAGGATTTAACTTAGCTATCCTTAAGGTAAAAAGCAAATCCACCATGAAAGAATTGAAGTTTGTACAATAGAACTTAAACCACTAACATTCTATTGCTATCTCGAGTAGAAAACTTACTACCATGACCCCATGATAGCTCCGATTTCACAAACTACTTCTTTTTTTGGCCTTTACAAAACTAAAACACCCACGTTTGTGACTTTAAGATCCCACTCAAAGGTTTAGCAAAACAAACTCTCCTGTTTGTGACTCCAAGACCACCCATTAAGGTTTAGATCATCAGCACCTTTTGATGATTAGAGAAGGCAACAACTTCTACAACATCTGATTTTGATATTATTTAAGTAATAACATCGGTAGAAAATATGAGAAAGCTTTTTAGGGACAAAACCCTAAATACCAAAGAAGTACACTTTTCTCTCTCTAAAAAGCCTTGAAAACCCCATGTGCGCGTTGGAAATGAGGCTATTGGGCTTAACTTCACTTAGGCTCACAACTTATTTATAAGGTGGGTTTAGGATTTCCTACTTTTAGTCGTTCTCGGTACAGAGACTTAAAGTAATATTCTCTCTCTCTTACTGAGTAGCTATTTTTCTCTCCTTTTTTCTAAACCCCCATTTCTTCCCCAACTTCTCTTATTTATAGCTCTAAGTTAGTGGGGAGATCATGATTACTGCCATCGTTAGTGCAATTGAAGGTCCAATATTATATGTTGTAAGTGAATGTTTAGGTGAGAGTAGAATGTAGTGATTATGGCTTTGGAACTTGGTTCCAACTCAAGCAAATATGCTCGGTAGTGATATTTCCAAGAAACTACCGAGCATCCTATGGTATGTTCGGATTTTAGTCTTTCTTTATTGTTTGGGCATTTTACGCCGAGCATTGGTTAGGTGATGAGATTTGGACTTGTAGTTTATGAGGGTAGAATAAAAAGGGATTGAAAAACTGGCCCGTGCTACTGGGCCTGAATCCAAGGCCCAATTGGATCTGGGCACCTCGGTGCCGTACATTAACCCCCCTTTGATTCATGCCCAACTACCGAGAAGAATCAAGGAACCAAAAAGGCATTTTTGTTTTGGGAGTCTAACAGTTAGAAACTCGGGCGGTTACGGCATCCCATTAATTCTCTTTTCAAAAGACGCGCTATTCCGAAGCGTTAGGTTCAGTTGTCATTATTACTTGACGATTCATGAACCGAGGCGACGCGCGTGTCGGTTATCATTGGCATTCGTAAGGTTTTTTGTGAATCGTTCCTATCTATTGCTGATTAAATGCTTCTCTGTCGTCTTTTGCTTCTATAAATAGTTTTCCTTAAAAAATTCTTTCACTTTTTCACTTCCTTCTTCTTGTGTTTACTCTCTGTCGATCATTCATTTGAGCGCTTACTCACCAGCCCAGAGACCCTTCCTTCCTTAGAGCCTAAAGTAAGTTCTTTACCCCCTCCTTTTACTTCAGCTTCTTTCTACAAGTTCCTTCTTTCAGTATTAGATTTCGAAATGGGTTATTTTTTTCTTCTGGATACCCCGGTGTCTTTGGCCATCTTTAGGCAAAAGTTTGATATCCTTGGTGACGTGGAAGTGGCTTACTGCCATGAGAGTGAGATTGCTCTCCACAGAGGCATGGTACTGCTTTCTTTCCCTAATGACAATTCTAGAAGGCGGGGTTAGGTTTCCCATGGATCCTCTTTTAGTTAACACACTTAGGTACTATGGGTTGTGCCCCAACCAACTCCCACCCAATTTTTACCGAGTAGCTAGTTGTGTCAGTAGGTTGAACCACACATTTGATTTACAGTTGGATTACCATGACATAAACCACATGTACAGTCTTTGTGGAATAAGACTTCCAATTATTACTTAAAAACTAGGGATACTCGGGTACGGCTGATATCATACCTACCTGATTCAAATAGAAACTCGGTTGGGGAGTTTGTCCGGGTACACGGCAATTGGTTTGTTGGAGAAATTCCTTACCCCCTCTTACGGCGCAAAATGGGTTCGTACCAATCTCTAACTTAACCGTTTTTCTAATTGCAGTAGTTTTATCTTATTGGTTGCTAATATTGTATCTCGTTCTTTAACAGAGGGTAAAGTGTTCATCTCGGACGTCAGGATAGTTCACGTTAGGGACTTGAATTTTATCCTTCAGTCTGAGATATTCGTGCATTAGAACGAACAGCTCCGAGCATCACATCTGATCCTCAGGGTCGAATCGGTTTATTCTACCTGGCAGTCTTTCAAACAAGTGTTGTTGGTTGACAACCCCCTTTTGTCAAACATAGACGTTCGGCATGCGAATTTTCTACTGCCAAAGCTTATAGTTAGTGAAGCGAGGGAACTAGGCAAGCGATACACTTGCTCGGACGAGTTAGCGCCACTGTAGGACGAGTCTGCAGAGCGTGTGTCCCAGCATCTCCGAGAGCTCTCCCATGAACCTGTCCAAGAACCTGCTCATCCTGAGGACCCTGTTAAACTTGAGGCTCCCGTAGAGGAAGCTGAGCATTTTGCAATTGACGTAACTAATCTATCAGACACCGATCCCTTTCTTAGCGAAGACATGGTGACCCAGAAGACCATGACCATTGACCGCTTTGTGCCCGGTGTGAGGCAAGTCGTATAGCCCCCGCCCTCTCAGAGCCAAACCCAGGCGTCTCCTCCTCCACCTCCTCCTCAAGCCGGACGAGTCTGAAAAAGGTAGAGGGTTACCAAT
The DNA here is from genome assembly GCF_001633185.2 of Quercus lobata. Lineage (NCBI taxonomy): Eukaryota > Viridiplantae > Streptophyta > Magnoliopsida > Fagales > Fagaceae > Quercus > Quercus lobata. Next base: position 66,580 of record NW_022154704.1, read on the forward strand.
CAAACGCTTACGGGTCCAAGAGATGCAGCAGCTCAAACTCCTCCCCGACCAACCAGAGGCATTGTCATCCATGAGCCGCAAACCCAGGTTAGGTCGAGTGTTGCGTCCTCCTTTCAAGTCGCACAGGCGTGGAAGCCTAAATTTCTGCTGGACGGCAAGCCTCTTCCTTCAACTGCTTGTGTGCGGATGTGGGAGAAAGGCAAGGGGGGCCGCATTGCTTGGACCTTGGCAAAGGGCCTCCTTCTGCCCGATGATGTACACGCCTTTGAAGAAGGGTCAGAGGAGTCCATAGGACGTAGGCTACAGTGGCATACTGTCACGGTAACCTTCTACTTACTAATTCTTTATTGTCCTTTACACATTTATTACTTTTCATTTACCTTTCATTTTGTTGCCGTACTAATTTTTGTTTTTGTTAGGCTGCTCAACTAGCCCATATTTTGGATGTTCATGCAAAGGAACTTGTCGAGAAGGCTGACCGAAAGAGGGAGGCACAGGAGACAGTTGTTAAAACAACTAAGGAGAAAATAAAGGTAACTGATACTATCGAGAAAAAGGTTGCTGCTATGGAGAAGAATAGAGCACTGGCGAAGAAGAGGTCCGCGCAACTCTTGGCTAAGTAGAACGAGACAGATGTTAAGCTAGCCGAGGCGATCAGCTTAAACACGGCCCAAGCCGAGGAACTTGTCGACCTGAGGGCGGCTTTGGAGGCTTGCGAAGAGAAATGGTACAATGAAGGGTTTGTTGATGCTAAGAACTCCGTAGAGCCAGTTGTGAACCAAGCTCGAAGGTTGGGTTTTGAGGTCGGGTGGCTTGCTGCTCTGTAGATTTTAGGGGTCCCCGAGGATTCCCCTCTGAGAGATCCGTGCCAGATTCACTTTCCGAGCCCAAATGCTATCGCGCAAGATCCCTCGTTGCCTATTGAAGATGAGGAAATGACAAGTATGAGGGAGATGGTGGAACAGATCGATGCACATGCGGAGCCAGATGAGATGGAAACCACCAGCATCCCAAGATCAGCTCGGTAAGGACTTGCATTCTCCCATGGCCAACCAGCAGCAAATCGAGGCCGCAGATCAAACCGAACCCTCCGTTTCATTAAGTTAATTGCCGAACCGTCTTTTTAATGCTTTTATTTCTTTTTACTGCAATTTTATTATTATTTCTTTTTTGGTAAATTTGCCTATGTCACTGGGCTGTGGTGACTGAACAACTTATTTATTTCCCGGGATGACCCGTACGCAGTTGCCAAGTATGGCGACAAGACATTGATTCTGCTTTTATGTTAACTTTATTTGGATGATGATTTATTTGTTGTGTTTTTGCTTTGATCATGCCCGTGAATGCTTTACTTTGATCTTCGGTGTTGTTTTCTTCCCTTCTTTTTGTTGTTGCTACTTATCTTTTTGTATGTATGGCCGGGAATGACTTGTACGGTGGGATAAATCGAGCCCCCATATATTGTGTGTTTATACAACACATGTTTGCTTTCTTGAGAATATGAACGGCAAGATGCCTCATACTCTGGCATAAGGTTTCCACCTGATCGGCGATTTTGATCGAACCAAGAATGATGTTTCTGTCCTTAGAATTTTCCTTATTAGAATAAGGTTTTCACCTGTTCAGCGATTTTGATTGAACCGAGAATGAGGTTTTTATCCTTAAAATTTTTGTAAGAATAATAAGGTTTCCACCTGCTCGGCGATTTTGATCGAACCGAGAATGAGGCTTCTGTCCTTAGAATTTATTTTTTTATTAGAATAAGGTTTCCACCCGCTCGGTGATTTTGATCAAACCGAGAATGAGGTTTTTGTCCGTAGAATTTTTTGTAAGAATGATAAGGTTTCTACTTGCTCGGCGATTTTGATCGAACCGAGAATGAGGTTTCTGTCCTTAGAATTTTTTGTAAGAATAATAAGGTTTCCACCTGCTCGGTGATTTTGATCAAATCGAGAATGAGGTTTCTGTCCTTAAAATTTTTTGTAAGAATAATAAGGTATCCACTTGCTCGGCGATTTTGATCGAACCGAGAATGAGGTTTCTATCCTTAACGTAATCCATTCGTACTAAACATGCAATTACTTAATGCGCAATAATGAAATTGAAAATAGCTGGAATAAGGAACTTCATTATTATATTGACTAGAGCGGTGTACAAGATTTGGACTTACATTTCTGTGCACGAATGGTCACTAGTAAAACTTCTTTAGGTTGTCGATATTCCATGGCCGGGGCAGTGGCCTCTCGTCAAGGTCTTCTAAGTAGTACGCTCCTGCGCCTGCAAAGGCAGTAATTCTGTACGGTCCCTCCCACGTTTAAGCTAACTTCCCTGCACCTACGTTTCGCATGTTTCCCACAACTTTTCTCAGCACAAAGTCTTCGGCACCGAATTCCCTACCTTTTACATCTCGATTGTATCGTTGGGCAAGTCTCTGTTGGTATTCTGCAAGCTGTATTGTTGCTGCTTCTCGGCACTCTTCCAACCAATCCAAGTGCTTTAGCATTAAACCATCATTTTGGACGGGGTCAAATCTTGCGACTCGTGCACTGCACAAGTTTACTTCGGTCAGTGTCACGGCTTTTACTCCATATGTCAAGGAGAACGGGGTCTCCCTAGTGGACCTTCTGGGGGTTGTACAGTAAGCCCACAAAACATTAGGTAACTCCTTGACCTATCTTCCCTTTGCCCCATCCAACCTTCTCTTTAACCCGTTCAAAATGGTCTTGTTAACTGCCTCAACTTGGCCATTACTTTAAGGATACACCGGAGTAGTTCTTAATGCCGATATCACTGTAAAAAGGTTCGGAAAGCTTTGCTGTCAAACTGTAGCCCATTGTTTGATATCAGTGAGTCTGGCACCCCGAATCTAGTGACTATATTCTTCCATACAAACTTTTTCACGTCCACATCCCGGATATTTGCTAGGGCCTCAGCCTCCGCCCATTTTGTGAAGTAATCAACAGCCACTAGCATGAATTGGCCGTTTCCTGTTGCTCGGGGGAATGGGCTGAGGATGTCTAGCCCCCATTGTGCAAATGGCCATGGACTATTGACGGGGTTTAAACAACTTGTTGGCTTGTGGATCAGAGGAGCGTGTTTTTGGCATTGTTCACATTTCTGCACATATTCCGTTGCATTCTTTTACATCTGCGGCCACCAAAATCCTTGAGTCATCACTCTGTGTGCTAACGAGCGTCCCCCAACATGACCACCACACACCCTGTCATGCAGCTCAAACAGAAGTTCATTTACTTTCTCGAGATGTAAGCATAAAAGTACGGACCTCCAAAAGACCTCTGGTACAATTTGTGATCTGCTGATAGCCAATACCAGGAAGCCACCTGACGAATCTTTTTAGCCTCTTTTTCATCGTCTAGAACCTTATACTCGGCTAAAAAGTCAATAATCGAGTCCATCCAACACAGCCTGGTTGTTGAAATCACAGCGACGTCAACCCCAACCGAGTTACAATTATCTTCCATACCGATACTTGGCTCCCTTAGAGCACTAGCATTGAAGAATGCTAATGCCATATCTAAGGCCTTTTTGGCATTTCATAACTAAAAAACATTTACATCAAAAAATGGTATACCTCACTATTGCAAAATTTTTTACAATAGTGCTACAGTACAATTCTAAACTTAGAATTGTACTGTAGCACTATGCTAAAAAAAAAAAAAATATATATATATATATATATTTTATTCCACCCCTTAGCTAAAAAAAAGTGATGATGTGAAAGAAATAATAAAGAAAGATTAAAAAAATAATATTTTAATGAAAAAGTAAAATAATAGAGTTTTTGGATGTAGGGTGTATTGTAAAATGGTATGGTATAATTGATAAAGTAACTTTTTAGAATTGTAAAATAGGATAGAGTAACATTCTTCAATACTGATGCTCTTATAAGTTCTACTTTGATAAGCCGAGGAATCTCCTCGGTAATTGACGAGGCCAACGCGGCTAATGAGTCAGCGTGTCTGTTTTGTGCCTGGCCTACGTAGGCCACCTTCACTGTTTCGAACTTGCTAATGATTTGCTTAGCTGCGCTCGGATAGGCTTTCATCTAAGAGTCCCAAGCTTCAAAGCTTCCCTAGATCTGATACATAACCAGCCGAGAATCTGAATAAATTTCCACAGCCTGTGTGTCCAAGCATAAAACGGTCCTCCATCTGGCAAGAAAGGCCTCGTACTCGGCCTCATTATTAGAGGCTTTGAATCCTAATCTGAAGGAATGCTCCAATCGTATACCCTTCAGAGTAATTATGACAATTTCGACTCCGGCCCCCATAGCACTCAAAATGCCGTCCATAAACACCTTCCACGGACGACTCTCTACATTACAAATTATCTTCCCATCATTCTTGGGGGAGAACTTTGCAATGAAATCAGCAAGAACCTGCCCCTTCACTAAGCTTCATGGCCTGTACCTTATGTCGAAGGAACCTAGTCAAGTCCCCCACTTAGCTATTCGGCCCATGAAGTCTGACTTTTTTAACAACAACTGTAGGGGATACTCGGTAAGGACGAACACAGTATGAGCTTGAAAGTAATGCGGCAGCTTCCTTGTTGCGTGCACCAGAGCCAACACTAACTTCTCCAAGGGTGGATATCTCGTCTCAGCATCTACCAAGGTTTTGCTTATGTAATATACTGATTGCTACACTCCTTGATCCTTCAGCAACACAGTGCTTACGGCGTGATCGGACACCGAGAGGTACATTAATAAATCTTCTCCAGAATCTGGGGTCGTTAACATGGGCGCTTGCGTCAAATACTCCTTCAGATCTCGAAAGGCCTTATCACACTCCTCATCCCATTGAAATCCCTTCCACTTCTTCAAAGTTGATAAAACGGTCTGCAGTGATCAACAAATTTGGAAATGAACCGATTTAGTGCAGCTAACATCCCAGTTAATACTTGTACTTCTTTGGGATTGCTCGGCAGTCTGAGGCGATTCACGGCTTCGATCTAGTCGAGATTGACCTTTATCCCCCAAGTTGAGATCAGATACCCCAAGAACTTACCAGCCCCCACGCCGAAAGTGCATTTCTCAACATTTAGGCGCAACTTATGCTATCGGAGTACCTCAGATACTCCCCAAAGATCTTTTACATGCCGTGGTTCCTGTTTACTCTTTACAACCATATCGTCAATGTATACTTTTACCGTGCACCCAATTTTTTCTCGAAACATCCTTGTCATCATCCGCTGGTACATAGCTTTGGCGTTCTTCAACCTAAATGACATTATGTTATAGTGATAGTTTGCATCTGAGGAAATGAATGCTGTCTTTTCTCGGTCCTTGGGTGCCAGGGCAATCTAATGATACCCCTGAAAGGCGTCCAAGAAGCTTATCCTCGGGTGTCTGTATGTAGCATCTACCAATTGATTAATCTTCGGCATTGGAAACAGGTCTTTAGGACATGCCTGGTTTAAGTCTATGAAGTCCACACAAAGCCTCCTCTTGCCATTCTTTTTCTTCACTAACACTGTATTTGCTAACCATTCCGGGAAGAATATTTCTCTTATCACCCCTACTTTCTTCAGCCTTTGGACTTCCAACTTGACTGCGTCAACATGCTCTTTTGATGCTCTTTTTGACTTTTGCTTCTTCGGGGGGAATGATGGGTTCATGTTGAGCTTATGGACAATGAACTCGGGGTTTACTCCGGGCACTTCGTATGGACTCCATGCAAAGACATCCACATTCTGCAAAAGAAATAACAATATTTCTATCTTATCACGGTCTTTCATGCTCGTGCCTATTTGGAAATACCTATCAGTGTCCATAAATATTTTGACCTTCAAAACCTCTTTGGCGCAACTTGCCCCTACTTCTTCTTGGGGCTTTTGTAATTGCTATGGAGTTACTCCTTCAATGGTTTCCTTTTCTTTAACCTGCTCGCCTTTCCACCTGATTGCAGCGACCAGGCATTGCCTAGCCACTTGCTGGTTTCCTTGTACCACGACAACTCCATGCTCGGTGGGAAATTTAACTTTCACATGCAGGGTGGACGGAACAGCCTTCATTGCGTGAATCCATGGCCTTCCCAGGATTGCCATGTATGGTGAGAATGATTTGACTACTGTGAAGGTCACCGTCACTTCCTTACCCTCCATATTCACCGAAAGTGAAATTTGACCATCGGGGATCACCACTCTTTCATCAAATGAGACTAGCAGTGTATCATACTTCATCAAGTCCTGATTTTTTAATCCGAGCCCTTCGAACAAATCTGGGTACATTACATCGGCTCCGCTTCCCTAGTCTATCATCACCATTTTCACTAAGAAGCCGCTTATCCGCATTGTTACTACCAACGCATCATCATGGGGTTGGATTGTTCCCTCAAGATCTTCCTCATCAAAAGAAATTTCCAGCTGGCCAACTTTCATCCTTTTTCAGAGTAACTGTCCTTCTGTGTAGGTTTTTTTAGGTGTTACTATTAATACTCCTCTTCTGGTTGTGGTCACACTCCTCGGGGCAGTGTGGATGACCTTTATCACTCCCAATGGCGGTGGGAGGGGTTTCCCTTTCTACTGAGCACCATGGCCAGCATCTCAGTTACCGAAATCCACTACAAACTCTTTCAAATATTCTGCCTTCACTAGTTGTCCCAGATGATCTTTTAATATCCGGCACTGCTCGGTGGTGTGCCCTTTATCTCTGTGGTATGTGCAGTACAAGTTTTTGATTCCTTCGGGACGGGTCGCCCCCATCTTGTTTGGCCACCTGAAGAATGATTTGTTCTTAATCCGGTTTAAAATTTTGTATACCGGCTCTTTGAACACCACATTCACCCCTTCAATCTGTGCTTCTGGTTCCTGCATCCTAAAATCATTCTTTGGTCTTGTTGGAAAAACGCCCTGCCGGAAGCGACTAAGCAACAGGGCTTTACCCTTATTTTGCAGCCCATCATCTTTAAGACGTTTATACTCCTCAATACGCCTCATAAGTTGCCTCATATCCTTGGGAGGTCTTTTCGTCAACGACTCCCGTAGTTCAGAGTCTTCGGGAAGCCCCATCCTGAAAGTACTTGCCACAATCTTCTCATTGCCCTCACCAATTTCATTGTATAGTTCCCAATATCAACTAGCATAACTCTGAAGGGTTTCACCGACCCTCATTTTTATGGAAAGCAATGCGTCCACCGGTTACGGCACCTAGATGCACGTCACGAATCGAGTGCCAAACTCCTGGATCAGTTCGGCGAAGCTGCGAATGGAACCTTTTCGTAATCCATTAAACCATCTCAAGGTCGTGGAGCCGAGACTAGTGGGTAACACCTTACACATCAGTGCATCATTGTGTGCATGCAAGGACATCATATGGATATAATGACTGACGTGCTCCACAGGATCCGTTTTCCCATCATAGGAATTAAACGGTGGCCATGTAAATCGGCTCGACATAGGGGCCTTTTCAATTTCATTTGAGAATGGCGATCGAGCAACTCTTCTAAGGCCTAACTCATTGCGTCCATGGCAGCATTGTAGGGTTGTCATTCCTCTGGGGAATCCGAACCACGGTCATCATATCTGAGTGAACGTGAACGGTTTTGGCACTGACGCGTCTCGCGGGAATGTATATAAGCTAAAAACAAAAATAAAGGTATTGTATATAAAAAAAAAAGTGTGACATCTATAACATTTTTTACAACACTTTTATAAAATAATTATAGATGGTAAATTGTTATTAGTTCTAATTTAAACTTACCAATGAAAATATTTTTTTGCCTACCAATAACAACCTATTACTTTATAATTTGTTATGAAAATTTTGTGAATATAACATCTCTCGTGAAAACTAGCCTTTTTTTGGGGGGGGGGGGGGGGGGGGTGAAGAGGAATATCGTCTATTGAACATGCAATATTATCACAACACTTTTATAAAAAATCATAAGTGGTAAATTCTTATTAGTTCTAATTTAAATTTACCAATGAAATTACTTTTTTTTCCTACCAACAACAACCCGTAACAACCTACTACTTTATGATTTGTTATGAAAATATTGTGAATATAAATATAGCATTTCTCTTGTTAAAATATTAAGACATTTTGTTGCCATCATAATATTTTCACAACTACTAAAGTGTCAATTCTTTACAAGTTAAAATAGAATATAACAAAATTATAAAGGCATTACGAAAATGTTGTACCAATATGTTTGTGTTTCTAGAAATGTTTTTTTGGTTTAGTCAACTTTATTGAGCCAAAATTTAACATTTCACATATAGTTTGCTTTGGTTGACTTTTTGTATTTTTTATTGTATTTTTATCTTTAGGCACCATTTTAAGTAAAAACACATAATTTTACACACAAAAAATAAATAAATAATTTAGGATAAAACACTTTTCATCCTTTATGTTTGGAGTAGTTTACAATTCCTCCTTAAACTTTAGAATCAAATAATTTTCCCTTTAATATTTTGGAAAAGAACAAAAATGTCATATGATTATTCTCTTAGTTAAACCCTAATCAAAGTTTATGATTCTTAAAATATTACATTGTGTAATGTCTAAAATACTCCTACTAAATTTTAACATTTCAAAATTTTCTTCACGTATTTTGAGTTTTAGATGGTAGTAATGCTTAAAAAGTTGGAATGGTTATATAAGGTGTTTTATTTATTACCTAAAGAATATTGATTTTCTAGGTTTAAATCTTCAAAAATTATAATTTATCTAATGGGAAATTCAACGACCAATGCCTTTTGTTATCCTTCTTTTTTTTTTTTTTTGCCTAAAATGGGTGTTCATTAAAAACTAAATAAATAAACTAAATATTGCACCTAAACTCATGTAGAATGATAAACAAGAAAGTATGAATGAAATTTTTTTCATTGTGTATGGTTGAAGATATTTGATGAAAAAACTTCAATTGTAGCATATTACATCATTCATTACGAAAATTTAAATATTATGACAATGTCTTAGCAACAGTCAGTTGCTTATTGTTGAAAAAAGATGATATTCGTTATCATTTTTAGTAGTTTTTAGTGAGTGGATATAACCTTTATCAAATAAGTACTAAAAAACTATTATAGAAAAATAAATATTTATATGTCAAATTGCTACCATAACTTTAATTTATGTGTGATTAGTTATTAAAATTATTATAAGAATAAAATTAACTTTGCATGACATATATTTTTTATGTATATAGTTTCATACTTCTTCAAATAAAAATTTTATTTTAATTTTCTCGCTCAAGAGCTAGCATGTGCCTTGCACGTGCCACCCTACCTAGTTTTAAGTTAGTTTATAAATAGTTTTTTAAAAGTTTTAGGCTAAAATATTATTTTAGTTTTAAACTTTACCATTTTTTTTTGTCTTTAAATTTTTTTTTAAAGTTTATTTTTCGCTCCGTGGAAATGTTTGTTGTTAGTTCATGGACTATTGAAAATGATTTACTTTTCACTTCTAAAATTTAAAAAAGATATATATATATATATATATATATATATAATTTATCTTTAAATTGTTGAAATAAATTCTTCTTTCACCCATATTTTTGTCTTTAGACCATTGAAAAAAAATTCATCACCTCACACCCTATAAGTATAAGTGCTTATGGTGTGTAGGGGGTAAGAGTCGGGGTTTAAGTCTTTAGAAGGAAGTTTCACACACATATACACTTAGACTAGGTTAAAGTAAAATTTCTATCTTTTATTTTTTTTTTAAAGTTCTTTACAAAATTATAATGAATTATTTTTGATAAAGTTTAAGGACAAGATAATATGTTAATCATTTTTAATAGAATTATATATTTACTCATCTCACTTTTTCAAACTAAAACACATTTTTGACAACTTAAGTTATACATTTACCAATATAATAATATTTCGTATTTTCCCTTCAAATTTCATTACGTTTTCGTATTGATTTTGTCATCAATTTTAGTTAGAATAAATATGTTTTTCTACTGTAACAATGACATTCCCACATTTCAAACATTTTAAAATTAGTATTTTATAATACACTTAATTTGCGGATTATTAACATAAATGGCTAGCAAGAACAATATGAAAATATAATTAAACATGAAGAGAGAAAATGAAATTTTAAAATAAGATTATAGGAAGGGCCAAAATAAAAACAAACTCAAAATTTAAGGGTAAAAATGTACTTTAGTCTACTTTTTATGCTAAACAATTCGATCAATTTATGCTACTAGAAAAAAAAATATATATATATTGTAAGGACGCGTTTCGTGGCGGACCGTAACAGTGTCGGGTTCGCGCGAGAAAAGGCCCCTAACAATATCATTTGTAGAGCGTGGGTTTGAAAGGCTAGGCCTTGGTTGACAGGCGGTGGGCTTTTCGTGGTGTACAAACAAGTTTCGGTTTTCCTTCACCCCTGGAGTCTTTCTCCTGGAGGTGGGTTGGGAGGCTCTGGTTTCTGGCCATTTTTCCCAACCCCCTCCTTAGGTTACTTCTTTTTCCTTTTATATTCGCCTGCGTTCATTGTCCTTCGTCCACGTATAGGGTCAATCTTTCCAAAATTGATACTTGTCCCATCAGTCCATATTCAAAGTCGTTGGGGGTGGTTGTAAAAGTCAAAAACTGCAGCTCTGTCAGGTTCAGAGCATTGAATGGCAGTAAGAGCAGCTTTCCCTGGATATTTTAGATCTTTTGTCCTGGTTTCGGTCCTATACCGTTTCTGCCCTCCTTTCAGGGGGGAACTTTGGGTCTGCCGAGGACTGAGCCGTCCTCGGCGATGTCCATAGGCTATTTGGTCGAGTTTGGGCCATAGTCCTCCTCGGCTTGGGCCTTCGGATTTTCCCCAGGTAGATGGGCCCGGCCCGTAAATCATTTGGGCCCCACAATAGCCCCTCAAAACCCGGCTGTCCAACCTCTTGGTTGGAAAGGGGGGTTTTGGTGATGCCAAACCTCTTCCTACGGCCCAATCAGTTTGGCCTTTTAATGATGCTGGCGGCTTCTCATCTGTTCAAGAAACGCGCCGGTCTATGAGGTAGCCTTTTGATTTCGCGCTTGATGCGCTCTTACCGCTTGGGTATCCCAAAACGTGCTTTTAATAATCATTATTCACGAGATTACTTTGATTCGACGGTTTATTTTGATGGGGTGGAGAAGTGGAACCGGCGTGTTTGGGTTCGCTGATTCCTTCGGAAATCTGAACCTATTAAATGCCCTTCTCTTCGCCCTCTGTATAAATAGGACAGGAGGAGGTTATTGTTTTTACCAAAAATCCCTTTTCATCCCCCTGTGACCCTGAAATACTTAGTCTCCCCTAGGATTCGGTTTACTCGCTGGTTTATACACCTAATCGTAAAATACTTTACCATAACAACAAGGGATGCAAAAGCCCCACCCCTCCCAAAAACGCCACGTTCCGATAAAACTTATCATGACTCGATCGGGACAAGGATGGCGAAGACTCAAAATCAACCTCATCCTTCTTTCAGTCAAAATCCGAAGCAGGGACTCGTCACGTCAAACTTTCGACGTGACTGAGTCGAGAACACCCAAGATCGTTACCATCCGGCTCCTCACGAGCGTACCTAATATGGCGCCGGCGTGTTAGGAGTCAGGGCTGAGACAGGGGCTAAGTGCTTCTGTTTCTCCCTCTTTTGCTCCTTGGTGCCCTCCTCCGCCTTCTTCTTATAGTCTTCCCAGCACCAGTTCCGCCCTGGTGCTGTTTCTTTTCTATCTTTTGTTCCTCCCTTTGTCTCTTCATTTCTCTCTCCTCTTCTCCTCCTTCTTTACTCATGTCCTCCATCTTCTTTATTCATTTTCTTTTTTTAAAGTGAGTCCCTCTCTCGGTATGAGCATCAATGAGGCAGAGATTGGAGAAACTTTGAAGACGAGATTAAAAGACGCTTGACAGTTTACTTTTCTGTACTACAGATGTAATGGTTGCTTAGGCAGTTTACATTTTGTATAGGCTCGTCTGAGCCCCTTTTTGTATGTTGTAATGATTTTTTTTTTTATATTAATAAAAATTGTTGTCTACCTTATTTCGCATGTTATGTCTCTATGTTTTCATAAATTTGCAAGCACTGCTCGGCACAATAATATAGCATCTAAACCAATGACGACTAAGACCAAAATATTTGATAATAGAATGATGTCGCCATAGCTTTAATAGGAATGCCTGGCACAATAAGGCCGACCCGTAAAAAATAGTACTCACCCGGAACTAGCCGAGGAAAGAACCGAAGCTTGATGCCGTGTGAGAAATAGCCGTCCGAGGACATATCCCCTGCCAAATGAATAGCCCTCTTATACGACTAAATGCTGGGGCGTTCCACCCCCTTCCTTACACCTTTATTGGCCTTAACATTTTATGGCGTTTAAGCCGTGGATGAAGTGACCTGACATTTTTACCAAGTAACCTTTCTTATGAGAGTCAAACCTTTTCTTATCCAAGTATTTGGTTTTCCCATAGGCTTGAGTCCGAGGACCATGCAAGGCCTTGGTTCTGTCCAATAACTTGTAATTTTTGTAATTTTTCGTGCTTGGCTTCCCCATAGGCTTGAGTCCGAGGACCATACAAGGCCTTGGTTCTGCCCAAAAACTTGTAATTTTTTATAATTTTTCGTACTTGGTTTCCCCATAGGCTTGAGTCCGAGGACCATACAAGGCCTTTGTTCTGTCCTCGGGCCCATATGCCGAACGGGCCTGGGCCGCAAATTTGCTGGGCCTACAAATTAAGAGGTGTTTCCATAACTTTTAATCACGCGGTACCTTTTGGCGTCCCAGTGTTCGAGGTGCACCTTCTCGAGACTCCTTTAACCTCAGGGTTGCAGACGACGTTGGGAGTCGAGCCAGAGACGTTTTGTCTGTAGCGTTCCTTGGGACGCTGCGCGAATTAAATGCCACCACCTTATCTTTTAACATAAATAGGAGAGAAAGTTGCTCTATCCACACACAACTCTTTCAGATTCCTCCCCTAGTTCATCATGCTTGAGGCAGGGCTTGGGAAAAAGGAGCTCCCTCCGCCACAAAGGCGCCATGTCTCTCCGAGACTCAGAGTAGGGAGGTACGGGCCAAGGAGGTGCAAGTTCAAGGGAGCATTCCATTTCGTCATAGGGGAGAGGGTCTTTTTCCCTCTTCTAGTCAAAATCCGAAGCAGGTTCTGGTCATGCCCGATTTTTGGTATGTCAGAAAAAGGGATTTCCACCATCAGCACTGTCTACTTTGTGGCAGGCAGATTTTTGCAGGGGCTTCCCAACTTCCGGCTCCCTGCACCTTTTCTGTAGATGGTGTTAGCCTGAGGTCAGGTTCTTTTGCTGCCTGAGTTACGGGCGTGCAAAGGCATGGAGGAATGGTTTCCTTAGACAATAACTCGGCGCAGTAGCCAACCTCTCCTCTGAGCTGTCCCCACGGCCTTCTCTCCACTCGCTTGTATTTTCCTTTACTTATGCAGTCAGCTTTAGTGTAAGCTTGTTTCAGCTTTTCATTGTACACTGTACTGTTCCTTTGTCTTAATAAAATATGTGTCTACTTCTCCATACATATCTTTCTTCTCCATAACAACTACTTTATGCATGAACATTAAATGCAAGCCTACCCTTAAGGATATTCCAGGCAGAAAAAATGCTTTAACACAGGTTCCTACTAATTTAAACTCACAAATATTATCAAGTACAGCAATGGTAACTTCCAATAAGTTAAATTCTTGGAACTAACCGGGATAAGCGCTGAGTACTACGTGATGCATGCTAGACCAATGTCCGAGAACGATAACCTCTAAATAATTCGTCTGAAAGGGTAACTAGGTAGCGAGGGACTTTGGTTGTGCTTTTGGGGTAATATGTTGCACCGTATCGCACCAACCCCTTTGATACTGGGGGTCCGAGGGTAGGCCGAGGAATCCGCGCAATCAAGGTATTAACCCATCTGCTAACGCGGAGTTCTCTTCGGAGGGATTTCGAGGTTTACAGGCCATAGTTTTTTCTTTAAATAGTTGATTCCTCATCCAAGTAGTTGGTTTCCCCTGAGGCTTGGGTCCGAGGACCATGCAATGCCTTGGTTCTGTCCAAAACCTAGTTTTCCTTACATCCAAGTAGTTGGTTTCCCCTGAGGCTTGGGTCCGAGGACCATACAATGCCTTGGTTCTGTCCAAAACCTAGTTTTCCTTACATCCAGGTAGTTGGTTTCCCCTGAGGCTTGGGTCCGAGGACCATACAATGCCTTGGTTCTATCCAAAACCTAGTTTTCCACATCCAGGTAGTTGGCCCCCTGAGGCTTGGGTCCGAGGACCATGCAATGCCTTGGTTCTGTCCAAAACCTAGTTTTCCACATCCAGGTAGTTGGTTTCCCCTGAGGCTTGGGTCCGAGGACCATGCAATGCCTTGGTTCTGTCCAAAACCTAGTTTTCATTACATCCAGGTAGTTGGTTTCCCCTGAGGCTTGGGTCTGAGGACCATGCAATGCCTTGGTTCTGTCCAAAACCTAGTTTTCATTACATCCAGGTAGTTGGTTTACCCCTGAGTTGGTAGTTCCCGAGGCTTGGGTCGAGGACCATACAATGCCTTGGTTCTGTCCAAAACCTAGTTTTCATTACATCCAGGTAGTTGGTTTCCCCTGAGGCTTGGGTCCGAGGACCATACAATGCCTTGGTTCTGTCCAAAACCTAGTTTTCCACATCCAGGTAGTTGTTTCCACCATACAATGCCTTGGTTCTGTCCAAAACCTAGTTTTCCACATCCAGGTAGTTGGTTCCCCTGAGGCTCCATGAATGCCTTGGTTCTGTCCAAAACCTAGTTGGTAGTTGGTTTCCCCTGAGGCTTGGGTCCGAGGACCATACAATGCCTTGGTTCTGTCCAAAACCTAGTTTTCATTACATCCAGGTAGTTGGTTTCCCCTGAGGCTTGGGTCTGAGGACCATGCAATGCCTTGGTTCTGTCCAAAACCTAGTTTTCCACATCCAGGTAGTTGGTTTCCCCTGAGGCTTGGGTCTGAGGACCATGCAATGCCTTGGTTCTGTCCAAAACCTAGTTTTCCACATCCAGGTAGTTGGTTTCCCCTAAGGCTTGGGTCTGAGGACCATGCAATGCCTTGGTTCTGTCCAAAACCTAGTTTTCCACATCCAGGTAGTTGGTTTCCCCTGAGGCTTGGGTCTGAGGACCATGCAATGCCTTGGTTCTGTCCAAAACCTAGTTTTCTCTTTGTGCGGGATCTTGGCCTTAGGGGAGTTAGCTCCTCAGCCAAGCCCCTAGAGTTTATCCATACAGTTAACGTTACAAAGTGCCTAGTTTGCTCTTTATGGGGGACCTTGGCCTTAAGGGAGTTAGCTTCTCAACCAAGCCCCTAATCAAGAAACGTAGTTCCTAACGGAACTTTATACTAGAATTTTATAACTAACGGTTAGATATAACGAAGAAACTCTACCGACCCACTTCCTATACCAACACACAAGCCTTTCCCACAGACGGCGCCAATTGTAAGGACGCGTTTCGTGGCGGACCGTAACAGTGTCGGGTTCGCGCGAGAAAAGGCCCCTAACAATATCATTTGTAGAGCGTGGGTTTGGAAGGCTAGGCCTTGGTTGACAGGCGGTGGGCTTTTCGTGGTGTACATACAAGTTTCGGTTTTCCTTCACCCCTGGAGTCTTTCTCCTGGAGGTGGGTTGGGAGGCTCTGGTTTCTGGCCATTTTTCCCAACCCCCTCCTTAGGTTACTTCTTTTTCCTTTTATATTCGCCTGCGTTCATTGTCCTTCGTCCACGTATAGGGTCAATCTTTCCAAAATTGATACTTGTCCCATCAGTCCATATTCAAAGTCGTTGGGGGTGGTTGTAAAAGTCAAAAACTGCAGCTCTGTCAGGTTCAGAGCATTGAATGGCAGTAAGAGCAGCTTTCCCTGGATATTTTAGATCTTTTGTCCTGGTTTTGGTCCTATACCGTTTTTGCCCTCCTTTCAGGGGGGAACTTTGGGTCTGCCGAGGACTGAGCCGTCCTCGGCGATGTCCATAGGCTATTTGGTCGAGTTTGGGCCATAGCCCTCCTCGGCTTGGGCCTTCGGATTTTCCCCAAGTAGATGGGCCCGGCCC
Source organism: Quercus lobata (assembly GCF_001633185.2). Taxonomy (NCBI): domain Eukaryota; kingdom Viridiplantae; phylum Streptophyta; class Magnoliopsida; order Fagales; family Fagaceae; genus Quercus; species Quercus lobata. Next base: position 82,603 of record NW_022154704.1, read on the forward strand.
GTAAATCATTTGGGCCCCACATATATATATATATATATATATATAATAATGTATTGGATTTGATGGTGATGAGTTTTGATAGAGGTGGTGATGGTGATGGTGATGGGTTTTGAGAGGTGGTGGTGATGGTTGTGTGTTTGATGGTGATGGTGATATTTGTGGGGATGGTGGTTGTTTGGTTTATGAGAGAGGTAGTGGTGGTGGTAATGGTTGTGGGTTTGATGGTGATAGTGGTAGTGGTGATGAGTTTTGATGGTGATGGTGGGGATAGTGGTTGTTTGGTTTATGAGAGAGGGGCAAACCAATGAAGGGAAGAGAGAGAATAGAGAGATGTGATAAGCTGGTGAGGAAGAGAAGAAGAGAGAAAAATAATAATAATAAAAAGAATGGTACATGAAAATAGAACAATTAACATGGAGTTGTCAAATCTATAATTTATAATATCTATAATCTATATATATATATGTGGGGATCATTCGGTTGATAGGCCCATAGAATTCAGAATTAGTTGAGAATTGTTGGGCCAGTGGCCCATCCGAGGTCGTGCACCCGTCCGAGGACGCCATGCTCCTCGGCAGTATGCGTCCGAGGACGATCGCGTCCGAAGACGATCAGGACGTGGTCTCACCACGATCAGATCTCAGAAGTAGGTCATCTTAAGGGGTAGAGTAGCCGACTAAGGATGAAAGAGATAAGGCAAACAAATATCTGAAACTATAGCTGCCTCCGCATTAATGACCTCTCACCCAACTCTCTGGCCGCATTAATGTGGAGGTGATACCTGAGCAGTAGGGAAGCAGCCTTACAGCTGCCCATAGGAAGTTCCAGGAGGTGCCAGATGGGACAGAAAGAAATCCCCCGGACACCATCTACACGTGTTCGGTGAAGATGGATCGCGAAGGGGAGTATATAAACTAAAAGAGGAACATGAAGAAGGGGATCGGGAAACAAAAGAAGAACACACATAAAACTGAAGAGAAAGAAGGAAGAAGGGAGAGAGAGAGAGAGAGACACTAGGGACTTAAGAAAAGACGTTGATTATACCAACAAAGAAAAGAGAAAACATTGTATGGGCTTGAGAGAAAATCTTGGAGGTAGATACCACAGTTAACCTAGCTCTCTACACCCACGCTCTACAAATCATATTGTCTGGGCCTTTTACGTACGAACCCAATACTGTTTAGGTTCGTTACCAAATCGTGTCCTTACAATTGGCGCCGTCTGTGGGAAGAGCTTGTGTTAGCTTGTACAACCTCCGACACAACGTTGTCGATGGAAGGAGTGGAACTGCCTCACCCCGCAGCGGGGCTGCATCAGGGTGATGTCAGCCCGCATCAGGCGGAATCAAGGGGCTCTCAGCATGATGGTCCTCGAAAAAATCCCGAACGGAGGGAAGTCCAGGAGGGGAGCATACATATTACTCACACCACGAGAACCCGTACACGCGGGAAGAGTCACGTTTCCCACGTGAAGCATGATGGGGATCTGCAACGTGAGATTGCGGACTTGAAGAGAGAGTTACGTCATGCACGACGGGAGCATTCCCCACCTCGTTCCGAACTATCATCAGGGGAGTCGGATGGAACTAGTTACAGGCGGAGATCGAGAACTCCGCAGAGTGAGACTTTCTCCTACGAAGAGGAGCGTCGCCATAGGCGTAGGCGTAAAAGTCCAACTAGTAGGGGCGTGGGAAACGATGCCATGAACAAAGCCTTGAGTCAAATATCCAGGTCACCCTTTACAAGAAGCATAGATGATGCTACCCATCCTCGGCGATTCAATCAACCTACGTTCTCTCTGTATGATGGCCATTCGGATCCGGTGGAACATGTAAGCTATTACAGCCAGAAGATGGCTATTCATTCCAGGGATGATGCCCTGATGTGCAAGATTTTTCCGTCGAGCTTGGGTCCGACGGCGATGAGGTGGTTCAATGGCTTAAGGGCCAACTCTATTGGATCTTTCAAAGCGCTGACCCAGGCTTTTGGTGCTCGTTTTATTACATGCAGCAGGACTCCTTTGCCGCTGGGGTCCCTGTTGACCTTGTCTATGCGAGAGGGCGAGACTCTCAAGAGTTATTCGGATAGGTACTGGGAGATGTTCAACGAGATAGGAGGGAAGAATGACGCTGTGGCCATAACTACTTTCAAAGCCGGCCTCCCAGCTGATCACGACTTGAGGAAATCCTTGACGGGTAAACCTGTTACCAGTGTGCGCCAACTGATGGACAGAATAGAGAAGTACAAAAGGATAGAGGAGGATCAGCTTCAGGGGAAAGGGAAGGCCAAGATGATCCCTCAGGAGAGGAGGGATTTCAGGTCGGATCGTTATAATAACAGCCGACCAAGGCGGGACTTTGCTGGCCAGTCGGTCTCGGCAGATGCCCAGGCCGTTAATGCGGTATTTCGGGAGCCCGTTCAGCAGGTTTTGGAGAAGATAAAGGACGAGCCATTTTTCAAATGGCCAAACAGGATGGCAGGAGAGCCTACAAAACGCAACCCGAGTTTGTATTGCCATTACCATCAGGACCATGGACACACAACAGACAACTGTAGAAATTTATGGGACCATTTGGAGCAGTTGGTCCGGGAGGGAAAATTAAGGCAGCTCTTGCATCACTCTAGTGGAAGGGCGAGCCAAGCAGGTTCCGAGGTGCGTGGGGATGCTTCATCAAGGCTCCCTCGGGGAACAATCAACGTCATCTTTGCGGCCCCAGGAAGGACTGGATCTTGCCCCACCAGAGTGTTGTCGGTGTCTCGATCCCCAGCTGAGGATCGTTCTCAAGCATGGAAGAGAGCCAAGAAGCGTGTCTCCTTGGTTTTGGGTTTTTCAGACGAAGATTTGGAGGGAACCATACAACCCCATGAGGATGCCTTGGTGGTAACGCTGAGGATCAGTGGGTACGATGTCCGAAGGGTGATGGTTGATCAGGGAAGTGCAGCGGATGTGATGTATCCGGATTTGTACAAGGGGCTTGGTTTGAAGCAGCAGGACTTGACAGCCTATAATTCCCCTCTTGTCAGTTTTGAGGGAAGGTTAGTCATTCCCATGGGGCTAATAAGGTTGCCCGTGCAATCAGGCACGGAGGTGGTGGAGGTGGATTTTATTGTCGTAGATGTTTTTTCTCCGTATACGGCTATCCTGGGCAGACCCTGGCTTCACACACTTAAAGCGGTTTCATCTACCCTGCATCAGAAGGTGAAGTACCCGTCCGGAGACCAAGTGCTGGAGATAGTAGGGAACCAAGCGGCTGCTCGGCAATGCCAGGTAGCAGCTATACTGCATCGGCCTGAGGCAGAAACCTCGGCTACAGCCGATAATGAGTCATAGCAATTAAAGATCCCAGCATCAGGTTTAGACGTACCAACCAATGGGGTAGAGTGTGAAGATCTGGAGACGGTGACCGTTGCTGATGATCCAGAGAAATTCTTTCGGGTTGGGGCCAAGTTGCCTCTGGAAGAGAAAGCGAGTTTGTTGGAGTTCCTTCGAACTAATGTGGACGTCTTTGCATGGGACCCGTATGAGGCTCCAGGAGTAGACCCGAATTTTATTTGTCATCGACTCAATGTAAACCCTGCCGTTCCCCCTAGAAGGCAAATTCCTCGGTGACCATCGAAAGAGCATGCCGAGGCAGTCCGAAGTGAAGTTGCCAAGCTCAAACAGGCTGGGGCTATCAAAGAAGTCTTTTACCCCCAATGGCTGGCCAATACGGTGGTAGTGAAGAAGAAGACGGGGAAGTGGCGAGTGTGCGTGGATTTCACGGATCTTAATAAGGCATGCCCCAAAGACCCATTTCCTATGCCAAAGATTGACCAGCTGGTGGACGCGACCGTAGGCCACCCTAGGATGAGCTTCTTGGATGCCTTTCAAGGGTATCACCAAATACCGTTAGCCACCGATGATCAAGAAAAGACCGCTTTCGTGACCCCGGTTGGGAACTACCATTACAAGGTGATGCCGTTCGGTCTGAAAAATGCTGGATCTACCTACCAACGCATGATGACAAAAATGTTCGAGCCACAGCTGGGCAGAAGTATTGAAATTTATATTGATGACATGGTGGTCAAAAGCAAGGTAGTGACTGAACATGTGGAGGACCTCACTAGCATCTTCGGGATACTGAGAGAACACAGGTTGCGCCTGAATGCTTCGAAGTGCTCCTTTGGTGTAGGTTCAGGGAAATTCCTTGGGTACATGGTGACCCATAGGGGAATTGAGGTTAATCCAGATCAGATTAGGGCTATTAACAGTTTGCAAGCGCCCCGGAATCCGAAGGAGGTGCAGAGGTTGACAGGGATGACTGCTGCGTTAAACCGATTCATCTCCAGGTCAGCCGAAAGGTGTCGTCCTTTTTTCCGTCTGTTACATAAGTGGCAGGGATTCGAATGGACCAAGGAGTGTGTCGAGGCGTTCCAGCAGTTAAAAAATTATTTATCCAAACCGCCGATCATGTCTAGCCCTGAAGTGGATGAGATGTTGTATGCCTATCTGGCGGTAGCCCCACATGCAGTCAGTTTCGTCTTGATGCGAGAAGACAATGGCGTCCAGAGGCCGGTATATTATGTAAGTAAATCCCTCCATGAAACGGAGGCGAGATATCTGCCGTTAGAGAAGGCCATACTGGCAGTCGTCCATGCGACACGCAAACTTCCACACTATTTTCAAGCTCACACTGTAGTGGTTTTGACCCAATTGCCTCTCAAATCCATACTGAGAAGTGCTGACTACACCGGCAGAATTGCCAAGTGGGGAACGATTCTGGGTGCTTTTGACATCAAATACATGCCCCGCACTTCTGTGAAGGGTCAAGTACTCGCCGATTTGGTAGCTGAATTCGCTGAGTACCCTGAGGAAGTTAGTAGGAGTCAAGATCACATGGATGAAAAATCGGTTGGCGTAATATCCGCGCCAGGAGGGCCGGTATGGAAGGTATATGTGGATGGGGCTGCAAACCAACGGGGAGCTGGACTGGGATTGGTCCTGATATCTCCCGAAGAAGTCATCATTGAGAAGTCGCTAAGGCTGGGGTTCTCAGCTACTAACAATGAGTCAGAGTACGAAGCTCTGATAATGGGAATGAGCATGGTCCATAAAATGGGTGGAAAGGCAGTGAAACTGTTTTCGGACTCGAGACTGGTCGTTGGCCAGGTGACTGGAGAGTTGGAGGCCAGAGACCCGAGAATGCAAGGGTATCTGAACCGGGTTAGGCATATGCGAACAGAGTTCGAGTCGTTCGACGTAATACATATTCCACGAGGCGAGAATACCCACGCAGACTCCTTAGCGACCCTTGCCACCTCCTTAGCACGAAATTTCCCACGGGTAATTATTGTGGAAGACTTGCATACCCCCACTTCACCAGAAAAGGAGATTTGCCAAGTTCGTCAAGCTAGTTTGACGCCCTGCTGGATTGACCCTATATTAAAATTCCTCGACAGTGATGTGCTGCCCGAAGATAAGGTAGAAGCTGAGAAAATACGAAGGAAAGCACCTCGGTACTGGTTATCCGAAGATAAAAAGCTATATAGACGGTCCTTCTCTGGGCCATACCTGCTCTGCGTGTCTCCCGAGGCAGCAGAATTAATCCTGGAAGAGTTGCATGAGGGTATTTGTGGAAGCCACACAGGAGGGAGATCCCTGTCATGCCGAGCACTAACGCAAGGTTATTGGTGGCCGAATATGCAGAAGGAAGCGCAGGAGTACGTTAAGAAGTGCGATCAGTGTCAAAGATATGCTCCGAATATCCACCAACCTGGAGGAGTTCTTAACCCTCTCTCAAGTCCTTGGCCCTTTGCACAATGGGGGCTAGACATTGTCGGCCCTTTTCCTAAAGCTATGGGAAACAAGAAGTACCTGCTGGTCGGCACAGACTACTTCACCAAATGGGTTGAGGCTGAACCCTTGGCGAACATCCGGGACGTAGATGTGAAGAAGTTTGTCTGGAAGAGCATTGTTACGCGATTTGGAATCCCACGAGCTCTTGTTTCGGACAACGGGCTCCAGTTCGATAGCAATGCCTTTAGGGAATATTGTTCAGAACTGGGAATAAGAAACAGATATTCCACTCCAGCTTATCCGCAAGGCAACGGGCAGGCTGAAGCTGTTAACAAAGTCATCGTCCATGGGCTTAAGAAGAGACTAGACGACGCGAAAGGAAGATGGGTGGAGGAACTCCCACATGTGCTTTGGACGTATCGGACAACGCCTCGGCGTTCGACGGGAGAGACTCCTTTCTCCATGACCTATGGAACCGAGGCCGTTATTCCGCTGGAAACTGGATTCCCGACATTAAAGACCAGCGCATTCTCTTCGAGTAATAATGATGCGATGTTGGAAAAAAGTTTAGACCTGATTGAAGAACGAAGGGAAAGCGCGATGGTTCGGCTAGCTTACTACCAGCACAAACTCAAGCAGTGCTACGATAGCAACGTGAGGATGAGGCCGTTAACCATAGGTGACCTAGTGCTGAGAAAGGTCCTGGGGGCCACTAAAAATCCAAGCTGGGGAAAACTGGGACCCAATTGGGAGGGACCGTATCGAATTACCTCTATAGCTGGAGTAGGGGCATATTATCTAGAGGATCTAGACGAAAAACCTGTACTCCATCCTTGGAATGTAAATAATCTCAGAAGGTATTATTATTAGTAAAGAAGTCTTAATTCAAATATTCTCTTTTAACTTACGTCAGATATGCATTATATGAGTCCCGCATCCTGTCATTTCATACTGAATTGTTAAACAGAAACTGAGTTATGCCAGGTCCTCGGATCGCAAACTTAGTGGAAATTAACATCCTATCATACTGAATTGTTAAGCAGAAACTGAGTTATGCCAGGTCCTCGGATCGCAAACTTAGTGGAAATTAACATCCTATCATACTGAATTGTTAAACAGAAACTGAGTTGTGCTGGGTCCTCAGATCGCAAAACTTAGTGGAAATTAACATCCTATCATACTGAATTGTTAAACAGAAACTGAGTTATGTCAGGCCCTTGGATCGCAAACTTAGTGGAAATTAACATCCTTTCATTCATACTGAATTGTTAAACAGAAACTGAGTTATGCCAGGTCCTTAGATCGCAAACTTAGTGGAAATTAACATCCTTTCATTCATACTGAATTGTTAAACAGAAACTGAGTTATGCCAGGTCCTTAGATCGCAAACTTAGTGGAAATTAACATCCTATCATTCATACTGAATTGTTAAACAGAAACTGAGTTATGTCAGGTCCTTGGATCGCAAACTTAGTGGAAATTAACATCCTATCATTCATACTGAATTGTTAAACAGAAACTGAGTTATGTCAGGTCCTTGGATCGCAAACTTAGTGGAAATTAACACCCTATCATTCATACTTAACTGTTAAACAGAAACCGAGTTATGCCAGGTCCCTGGATCGCAGACTTGGTGGAAATTAACATCTTATCATTCATAATGAATTGCTAAACAGAAACTATGTTATGTCAAATCCTTAGACCACTAATTCGGTAGAAATTTACTTGCTAAGTTGTGCATTGAATTATTAAATAGCAGAAAGAGTGGTGATGAGTTTTCTAAATCGTAATCTCAGTAAAAGTAATGCCCTATGAGCATTCGTTAAGAAGTTAGAAAGAGAGAGCTTTGAATGCAAGATTGACGTACAATAAAAGAGGCGTCTGAAATGAATCCATCTAAAATTACAATGACAAAGTAAGTAAGTGTAAAGATGACTTAGAACCATCAGAATGATAAGAAAGTAAGCAAGAAAGTCCTCTACTAAGTGTCTAAATTAAAATTACAAAGCAGTTTCTATCCTTTTACTTTTTGATGATGCCCCCAGCCGATTGAACTGTGGAGTCCAATTCTTGTTGAAAACCCTGTGAGACTGTATATGTCTTCGAAGCAGTGGTGGATTTGTTTGGAGAAGCTCTTGGAGGGGAGTTGCGAGGTAAAATCTCCTCGCTGGGATTAATAGCTGGGGCTGGAGTATCAGCTTGGTGTGATTGAGGAGCTGAGGTGCGTATTGCTTCGGGGTAATATACGCTCTCTGGCTTACGTAATTCAGATGAGGCTTCAACCCCAGCACGGTTAAGAGCCTCGCTCCAGGTTCTCGCACAGAAGATGCGGCAAACCTCCAGAACCTCGGCTCTTAACGCTTTCTCAGTTTCAGCTACCCCGATTTCGTAGCCCCTCTGCTCGGCTTCACCCATTGCCTTCTCAGACTCGATTTTTGCTTTCTCGGCTTGTTCTTTAAGCTTTTCGGCTCTCTCCCTTAACCTCTGAGTTTCTTCTAGATGCTTCGTAAGGACAAGAACTTGCTCCTGAGTTTTCTTCAGCTCAGCATTCGCCTCACGCAGAAGCTTGGCCTGTTCCTCGGCCTGCTTCTGGTAGCCCTCTGATGACGACTCAGCATTCTTGCGAGCTTCTTCCTCGACCAGGAGCTTTTTCCTCGCGACGGTTAGATCCTGTTCAGATTTAGTCAAGGTTTGAACAGCCGTTACCCTTCTTTTCCTTTCACCATCTAGCTGATTGGAACAAGCATTGAGCATCTCATCTAGCTTGAAGGTATTTTGGATTATCTGTAAAAAATAAAAAATAAAAAAGGGGGGGGGGTGAGTTAGTGTTATGGTTAATGAAAAGTACGCATTAGTAAGTAACAGTCACAGAATGAAGCAGTATAAAAGATAGCTTCCCACCATGCCCAAATATCGTTTATTGTCAAGGATGAGTTGATTCTTCCTCACATTCTTTAGCTCGGCCATATCCTTTGGGAGCAATAAGGCCTCCTCTATGGCCGAGGCCACATGACACCCTATGCCACCGTTATAATCCCTTACAGAGGCATCGTTTCGCAGGGGTTCCCCACCGAGCATAGGAACTGGCAGCCATGCTTGTGAATCGGGATGTGGGGAATCGGATTCCTCTTGGCCCCGGATAGAGGGCTGTCCGGTTTTCTGCTGCTTTGCTGCTCGTTGGACATCCTCCTCTCGAGTGGGACGGGATTTGCTCGCATCTGCCACCCCCTTACCTTTCTGCTCTCTGCGCCTCTCTGGCTCGGCAGTGCTTGTCAGTGCTGTTTGCGGAGATGATGGAGGAGGGTGGCGAGGGACTAGAGGAGGAGACCTGGCTGGAAGAGATGAAACTTGGGATGGTACTGTTTGGGCAGGTGCAGATTTTCCCTGTTGATCTCCTATCAGCTCCATTAGGCTTTTTTGGGGTACCCTTTTTACCCCCATCTCGTCAGAACTTTCCTCGGGGTTTGAGGTCTGATCGAAGATCTCAAAATCGTCCGCGGATTCCGACGCTGTTACGCCGGTTTGCTTGCTTTTTTCCCTTTTCCTTTTCCTATCGGTGCCCTTTTTCTTGAGGGAAGGTGAGGGTGAAGAAAGCCCCGCTGAGGCGCTGGCCGCGGAAAGAGGTTCTGTGAGAGGTGTGTGTTTGGGAAGTGGAATACCCTCTGGAACAATGAATCCTTCGTAGGCAACACTGATACGGCGAAGCCGAGGATCGCGTGCCCTAATCACGCACTTCGGCGCCTGAAAGCCAAAAGAAAGGGGGGTATATCCGAGAATTAAATGTGCTGCTCGTAGTTGACCATCAGCCTCGTTCACGTATATTTCAGCTCTCAATAATCTGTCTAGGCTCGCTTTATTGACCAATCTGAGATTGGGCTTTGTGTAGCGTCTATCTGCAAGACCGTTGATTTTAAAGTTAAAAGTTGTGAGACGTGAAAATAATAAAGGTGATTAAAATGTGATTATGAGCTAAGTAGCATAGGTCTATAACTTCGCACCCACCTGGCGTTCCCTCCACAGTTGGGCAAGATAGACCATCATGCCATTCCCCAGAAAAAATGAGGAAATCTTCTTTTAGGTGCTTATTTGAAGTAGGGAGGCACTGAATCAACCTTACTTCAGGATATCTCGACTTGAGATAGTAGTCCTGGTCAGCTAGGCGGTGAAGGCTGTACACCCAATTCACGTCGTGATGGGATAGATTTAGACCCATTCTCTGATTCAGAGCGTCTATACTTCCCAGAATCCTAAACATATTGGGAGCGCATTGGGTGGGGGATAGCCTAAAGAAATTAAGGTAACCCCTAGTGATACTACCCATGGGGATGGTCATCCCTCCTTCAATAAAGGCGATCATGGGGATAACCACTTCCCCAGTTTGCCTGGCGTCAACCCACTCCCCTTGGGCCGCATACCTCATCCCTACCGTTGGTGGGATACTGTACTTCATGCGGAAGTTTCTAATGCCCTCTTCGGAGTCAACGAGACACCAAAAGGGATTCCTCTGCTTCCCCATTTTTTCTAAAGAAACGTAGTAGAGAAGAAAACTTTTTGATTTTAAATAAAAATGGTAAAAGCTTCGAGAGGACTTACAGGTTCAAAGGAAGGACCTCGGACAACGTACGATTATTTGTAGTCGCCAGGAGAACAGTGAAGACAGGAAGAAGGCAGGTTCAGTGTATAGGCCTCGGAACCACGTAACCATTAAGGGTAAGGTACAGGTTTAATTTGGGAACGCCTTTATAGTCATGTGAAGATCGTGAGCGGCGAGATTCCCGCTCACAAAACAAGAGAAGCCCCCTACCGTTCGATTTGGATCTAACTGTCGAACGTGGGGGACAAGGGGGTTGTCAGAATTTAATATTGCCAAAATCGGGGCGCTGAAGCGTCAGGGGCATGTCCCAAAACGCGCACAGGTGCAGGCTCATGACGTCAAAACCCACCTTTTCTCCTGAGGAGTCGAAAAGTAGGATTTTGAGGGGCTATTGTGGGGATCATTTGGTTGATAGGCCCATAGAATTCAGAATTAGTTGAGAATTGTTGGGCCAGTGGCCCATCCGAGGTCGTGCACCCGTCCGAGGACGCCATGCTCCTCGGCAGTATGCGTCCGAGGACGATTGCGTCCGAAGACGATCAGGACGTGGTCTCACCACGATCAGATCTCAGAAGTAGGTCATCTTAAGGGGTAGAGTAGCCGACTAAGGATGAAAGAGATAAGGCAAACAAATATCTGAAACTATAGCTGCCTCCGCATTAATGACCTCTCACCCAACTCTCTGGCCGCATTAATGTGGAGGTGATACCTGAGCAGTAGGGAAGCAGCCTTACAGCTGCCCATAGGAAGTTCCAGGAGGTGCCAGATGGGACAGAAAGAAATCCCCCGGACACCATCTACACGTGTTCGGTGAAGATGGATCGCGAAGGGGAGTATATAAACTAAAAGAGGAACATGAAGAAGGGGATCGGGAAACAAAAGAAGAACACACATAAAACTGAAGAGAAAGAAGGAAGAAGGGAGAGAGAGAGAGAGAGACACTAGGGACTTAAGAAAAGACGTTGATTATACCAACAAAGAAAAGAGAAAACATTGTATGGGCTTGAGAGAAAATCTTGGAGGTAGATACCACAGTAAACCTAGCTCTCTACACCCACGCTCTACAAATCATATTGTCTGGGCCTTTTACGTACGAACCCAATACTGTTTAGGTTCGTTACCAAATCGTGTCCTTACAATATATATATATATATATATATATAACCGAAGCCTCTGCTGGCACCACAATTTTCCACGTCAGCACAACACAATATTTAATAAATAAAAAATATAAAATAAAATTAAAAACACTATTTTTCTCTCCAAAACCCGGTACTTATCTTCTTTTTTTCTTTTTCTTTTTTTGGATAAAATCTGATATTTTAAGTTGAGTTTAATCTAAAGATTATTATTATTTTTTTTAAAAATCTGCAATAAAAGGATAAGTATCTGCTTTATTGCAATAAACCCAAAAATAAAGTTAACTAAACCTCGGATTAGTCACAAATGAGGCCTGGCTACCTTGAATTAGCCATAGATTTTGTTCTTTCTTCATAGTATGGTTGCTGCTGCTTTAGTTTTCGTACTTTCTTCCTGATTTGGTAGCTGCTGTTTTCTTTCTTTTCGTAATGGGTGGCTCTACATTTTTCTTCATTGAATCCAAAACGTTTGAGTTTTCCGTTGAGGAAGGGGGTTCTTATTTCTTACTACAGATCTTTGAGAGAGGCCTTACCTCAATGCGCTCTGTTTTTATGGGGAAGGAGAGTGCAAACCGATTCTTGTTCCACTTGGAGGAACTAATTTCAAAGCGATCACCTGGTCATTATGTAAGAACGATTAGAGAGGGTGATATTTTTTTCATCCTTCAATTGGGGTCCAACGTCCATGGCACGTTTTTAATGGTTTCTGAACTTCTTCATGGTCGACGGAAGGGCAACATAGTGATACCGGAGGGAAGGTTGGGCAGTGGATGGCGGGGCTTTGGCTTAAACCTGAGGAAAATTTTAAAACCAACTTCCCTGAGTAGTCAAGGTTCGCTACATAGAATACAAAGTGCACCGAAGGCTGATGCGGCAGCGGTGGTTGGTAGACCTCTTAATCACGGCGGTGCAAAAAATACAGGTAAGGAGAAAATTACGGTCTTTCAAAATTTGAAACCTTCAATTCCCAGCAATTCATTCCGTGATCAGGGCAGGAGATATTCTGGGGAAGATACGGCACAATTCGGGGCTGATATTTTGCCTAATATTAATGTGATTGCCAAAAGAGATTTGTTGTCTCTAGACATCTCTTTACGTGTGGAACGTGGGAAAGAGGGGCAGTGGACTGTTGTTTCTTCTTTTATTAAAGATGTGGGCTCCAATCAAGTTAGCCATGGAATGAGGCCCAATACTTTCAAGGGCAGTAACTCCCAAAACTGGGTCCCCAAACCTAAGCCTAAAGCCCATCCTCCGCAACCTATTTTTTCTAAGCCTAAAGCCTAACCTCAGCAACCCATTATTTCAAAGCCAAAAGCCCAATCTCAGCAACCCTTTATTCCTAAGCCTAAAGCCACGCACTCTCATCAGAGCACAGATATGGTGCCGATGAAGCTCACCTCCTCCTCCACGCATCCTTCAACTACCTTTACCACCAACGGCACTTCTAACCCACCGAGGGGCACCGCTAGCAACGACACCGACATGGGTGCGACGTCCACCATCATCAAGGACACCACTCCGTTGTCCGACATCGCCATCTCCCCACCAGTGCAGAACTGTCCCACTCCTCCATTGACGACAGATTTCAATATCTTCCCACCACTGAAGAACAGCCCCATCACCAACAGCAGCAACTCTTCTCCACCACAAGCTGATTCGTTACAACTTGGGTCTGTGTCGGGCATCAACCTCCCACCATTGACCAACGACACTTCTCAATCGAGCACTACTGGGGTGGCCAGTACTACGCTCTCCGATTTGCCAGTAGCTCCGGTGCTAGTTACAGCGGAGGATTGTCATGTTGAGTCTCGTCCCTCCATTAAGAATTTCGTTGAAGATTTGGAGCACACCTGGGGTAATTCAGAGAAATGGGTCTTAGAGCTTCGTGGTGGGAGGCAGATAGCTATTCCTCTCTCACTGTACCACTCTCCTGAGAGCTTGTCGGAATTTTCTGATCTCGAAGGAGTTGTGGGAAAGGGTAACAACACTTTCGAGGAAGAAGGGCATATTGTTAGTTGGGCAGATGAATGTGATGGTGCTCTAGATAATATTTCTGTTGTTTCAGGGTCAGATTGTGAGTTGGGGGAATCTGATGGGGGTCTTGTAAACTGGGAAAATGATAAAGAACCATTGGTAGTGCAACCTTTGGCGATGGCTAACCCAGTTGCTCCACTTGTAGAAGTGGCAGATGCTTCCACTCAATTATCACCATGGGTTGAGAAACGAATTAAAGCCTTTAGGAAATCTGTGGGTACTTCCTTGGAAGGCTTTGAAGCGGAAATTACTGGGATTTTTTTAGCTTTGGAGGCTAGGAAGAAAGCTAAAATGCAGATAGAATGCTCTCAGAAGAGAGAACCTAAGACAAGTTATAAAGGGCGTCGGGAGTTGAAAAGTCTGTTAAATTCTTGGAACTTTGAGACTAATTCTGATTTGGTAGGAGATGCCAGTGGGGAACGGGATTCTGTGGTGCCTCAATGAATCTGAAAATCATCTCCTGGAATGTGAGGGGGCTGAATGACTGTGAAAAAAGACTTCGAATTCGGAATATGATCAGAGGTTGGGGGGCAGACATTATTTGTCTGCAGGAAACAAAAATGGAATTGCTAACAAGGAGAGAGATTCGGAGCTTGTGGGGTTGTCAACATTTGGATTGGCTATATTTGGGCTCTGTAGGTGCTTCGGGGGGTGTTTTGGTGATGTGGGATAGAAGGATGGTGGAAAAAATTGACGAAGCAGTGGGAAGGTTTTCTGTCTCTTGCAAATTTAAGAATGTGGTGGATCATTTTGTTTGGGCTTTCACTGGTGTATATGGACCAAACTCTGATCGTGACCGGCAACTGCTTTGGGAAGAGCTGGCTGGTATTCATAGTTGGTGGAATGTGCCTTGGTGCATTGGTGGCGATTTTAATGTCGTGCGATTTCCTTCGGAGCGACTTGGTGCGGACTCTTTCTCATCAGCCATGCTTGATTTTTCAGATTTCATTTCTGAAAACAATCTTATTGATTTACCATTGGAGGGAGGTACGTTTACTTGGTCTAATTCTAGAGAAGCAGCCTCGCGGTCTAGGCTTGACAGGTTTCTTCTCTCTTCTGATTTGGAAGAGCGCTTTCCTAATATTCGTCAAAAAAGACTGCATAGATTACTTTCAGATCACTTTCCAGTTCTATTAGAAGGGGGAAATTTTCACAGAGGCAGCCGTCCTTTTCGCTTTGAGAATATGTGGTTAAAGGCAGAGGGTTTTGTGGAGAAAGTGAGATCTTGGTGGGAGTCCTATCATTTTCAAGGTTCCCCTAGCTTTCGGTTTGCAAGCAAATTGAAAGCTTTGAAGCTAGATTTAAAGAAATGGAATGTAGAAGAATTTGGCAATATGGAGGATAAGATGAACAAGTTATGGGAGAAACTTGAAGCACTTGACTTGTTAGAAGGTAGTCGTTCTCTATCACGTGATGAGACTCTGGAAAAAGAACGGCTTCGCTTTGATCTTGAAAAGGTTACTCTTATGGTTGAAATATGTTGGAGGCAGAAATCTAGGGCCCTTTGGATCCGAGAGGGGGATAGAAACACTAAGTTCTTTCATAGAACTGCAAACTCCCACAGAAGATTTAATACTATAGACAATCTGTTGGTGGAAGGTGAATTGACATCGGATCCTAATTCAATAGCAGCTTGCATCTCTCATTTCTATAAACAATTGTACTCTGAAAATGAGGGCCAAAGACCTGTACTTGATGAAGTGGAATTCTCTATGATTACTGAGGAGGAAGTTGCTTGGTTAGAAAGACCATTTGAGGAAGAGGAGGTATATGGCGTCATCCAAGATTGTAATGGCGATAAATCTCCAGGGCCAGATGGTTTTTCAATGGCTTTCTTTAAGGCTTGTTGGGACTTTTTAAAACTTGAAATTATGGAAATCCTTGCCAATTTTCATTCACAAGCTATCTTTGAGAAAAGCCTTAATGCAACCTTCATTGCTCTCATTCCAAAGAAAGTAGATGCTATCAGTGTGAGTGACTTTAGACCTATTAGTCTTGTGGGTAGTATTTATAAAGTCATTTCTAAGTTGTTGGCTAATAGGCTAAGAAGGGTGATTACTGGAATTATCTCTGAGTCTCAAAATGCTTTTGTTCTGGATAGACAAATCCTAGATTCTGTCTTAATTGCTAATGAGTGTTTGGATAGTAGGCTCAAGGCAAAAATTCCTGGGGTTTTATGTAAGTTGGATGTGGAGAAAGCTTTTGATCATGTCAGCTGGGATTTTCTTATGTATATGTTGCAGCGTTGCGGATTCTCTGAGAAATGGAGAAAGTGGATTTGGTTTTGCATCTCCACAGTGAGATTTTCTATTTTGATAAATGGCTCCCCTAAGGATTTCTTTGGGAGCTCTAGGGGGCTGCGCCAAGGAGATCCTCTCTCCCCGCTCTTATTTGCTATTGTTATGGAGGCATTAAGCCGTTTGTTGGATGGTGCGGTTCTGGCTGGACACATTTCGGGTTTCACTGTTGGTACCAGGTCTAATACCCCCCTCATGGTGACACACCTACTCTTTGCGGATGACACTTTAATTTTCTGTGATGCTGCAGCAAGTCAGATTGAATATTTGAGGGAGATTTTAGCCTCTTTTGAGGCGGTGTCAGGGTTGCACATTAACCTGGCTAAGTCAGAATTAGTTCCAGTTGGAGAGGTGACTAATATGGGGGAGCTTGTGGCATTGCTGGGTTGTAGACAGTCATCTTTGCCAATGACTTATTTGGGACTACCATTAGGTGCTAAATTCAAGGACAGGGCGATTTGGAACTCTATCCTAGAAAGAATGGAGCGAAGATTAACAAGTTGGAAGCGATTATACTTATCAAAAGGTGGTAAGATTACCTTAATCAAAAGCACTCTATCAAGTTTGCCAACTTATTTCTTATCTCTCTTCCCTATTCCTGCGGATATTGCTATTTGTATTGAGAGGCTTCAAAGTAATTTTCTATGGGGTGGGATAGATGAGTCTCCTAAATTCCGACTGGTAAATTGGGCCCAAGTTTGTTCTCCATTGCAATATGGCGGTTTGGGTATTAAAAATTTGAGAACCTTCAATCAAGCTTTGTTGGGGAAATGGTTGTGGAGATATGGAAGAGAGACAACCCATCTCTGGAGGCGGGTTATTGAGGCTAAATATGGGAATGATTGGGGAGGTTGGTGTACAAAAGAAGTCTCTAATCCTTATGGTGTTAGTCTTTGGAGAACAATTAGACAAGGCTGGCCAGCCTTTTCAAAATCCATTCAGTTCGAGGTTGGTGTTGGTGACAGAATTAAATTTTGGCATCATGTGTGGTGTGGGAGTTGTACTCTCCGGGAGGCTTTTCCGGAACTCTATAATATTAGTTGTAATAAAGAGTCTTCTATTGCAGATGTTATGCATTTTCCTAACCAAAGGCTTCACTGGGATCTTCTTTTTACTAGAGCCCCCCAAGATTGGGAAATAGAACATTTTTACACTTTTCTAGATCTTATCAATTCAATGCCCCTTAATGGTGAAGGTCAGGATAAACTATGCTGGAAACCAACTGGGAATAAGAATTTTAAAGTGAGTGAGTTCTATCTCTCCCTTTCCTCTACTCTCGACATTTCTTTCCCTTGGAAGCCTGTGTGGCGTTCAAAGGTCCCCACTAAGGTGGCTTTCTTCTCTTGGACTGCCTCATTAGGTAAGATTTTGACTACTGAAAATTTATGGTATAAGGGCATTGCAATTGTGGATTGGTGCTATATGTGTAAAAAGAGTGGAGAATCGGTGAATCATCTTCTTCTTCATTGTCCTATTGCTTATGAATTATGGTCTATGGTGTGGGCTCTTTTTGGTCTTCAATGGGTTATGCCGCATGGTGTCTTTGATTTATTTTCGAGTTGGCAAGGTTCCTTTGGTGGGCATCGGAGCATTGATTTATGGAGGGCTGTCCCACATTGTGTCCTATGGTGTATTTGGCGAGAACGGAACTCAAGATGTTTCGAAGGGAAGGAACGGTCTATTTCAGATTTAAAATCTCTTCTTCTCCACACCTTGCTAGAGTGGAGTTCATCCTTCAATCTTTTCCCTTGTTCTAATTTTTTAGAAATGCTTGATCTTTGTAATTTTTGTGTTTGATGTACTGTTTTCCACGTACAACCCCAGTGTACCTGGACTTTTGATTAATACATTTCCGTTATTTATCAAAAAAAAAAAAGTTAACTAATTTTTTAAAAACCCTACAACCAAACTTCTTGAACCCTACATTATAGAATATAATTTGTTTATTTCAAAATCTTTTGATTATGCGTTAATTTATTTTTTGCTATTATATATTAGATAACAACAAAAAATTAAATATATATCACCATATGCCACAAAGATGATTATTTAAAAAAAAAAAAAAAAAACTGCAATAAAAGGATAAGTATTGGCTTTATTGCAATAAACCCAAAAAAAAAGTTAATTAATTTTTTAAAAACCCTACAACCAAACTTCTTGAACTCTACATTATAGAATATAATTTTTTTATTTCAAAATCTTTTGATTATATGTTAATTTATTTTTCGCTATTATATATTAGATAACAACAAAAAATTAAATATATATCACCATATGCCACAAAGATGATTATTTAAAAAAAAAATCTACAATAAAAGGATAAGTATCAGCTTTATTGCAATAAACCCAAAAAAAAAAGTTAATTAATTTTTTAAAAACCCTACAACAATCTACGTTATAGAATATAATTTTTTTATTTCAAAATCTTTTGTTAATGCATTAATTTTTTTTTGCTATTATATATTAGATAACAACAAAAAATTAATATATATATATATATATATATATATATATAAAAGGGGGAAGGGGACGTACTGTTGATGGGAAGAGAAGGAATCACAGTAATATTGTAAAGAAAATAATGTACGTAACTTGAAAGTAAATAACTTGAAGGTAAGAATAATAAATAGCTTGAAAGTAAGAACAATAATAAGGCGGTAGAACCAGCCAAGTATATATGAAAATAACTCAAAGTAAATGAGAACAATAGTTCAAAGTAAATGAAAGCAATTTAGAATCATCCGGTATGGTAGTAATCCGTCCAAGGTGGCGGTAGCAACAAGTAAAGTAATGAACATAAAACTAAAAATACTTGTTATCGAAAGTAGGATAAACACTTACAGTAGTAGTAGTGAATACAAGATCTCAACAGTACAAGCTAACAGTTACAAAGTTTGAACTAGTCCTAGTTACAAGGTTTGTAGGATTACAAAGTTTGTAGTGAATAAGGATGAACAAGGTGGTAGTAGTAGAAGTAGGGTGAGTTCTCTCTCTAAGAAGACTAGTTCTAAGGGAAGAGAAATTAGAACTAAAACTTGACTTGAAAAACCCTTTAAAAATAAGGGACAACCCCCTTTAAATAGGCAAAATTTGGAGTGAACAGTGTCATGAACAGTAACAGATGAACAGTGACAGGAATAGTGATAGATGAATAGTGACAGGTGAATAGTGACTGAATAGTAAAATAGAATTTTTCTTCTCTTTTTGACCTAGGATTGTGGGGAATCTTCAAGATTGTATGAATTCACCGTAGAGCTCAGCAATAGACTTATAAGTTTAGGGACAAGTCCTCATTATTGGTGTCATTTAGTGACAAAAGAAACCAATAAGAAAGAAACCAATAAAGGAAACTAATAAGCATGCTCTTCCATTGTCTTCACATGAACACTAGAACCATTAAAAGCATCATATTGGTGGGAAACAAGCTTCTAACAATAGTAAATATTGGAGCATTGGCCATTGTGCAGGCCAGACAAAAACAAAAATCAAAATTTTCCGCAAAATCCGGAGTATCAAGAAACAGTTCCAGATTTGCAGTAGCATATTCATCAAGGACAATGAAATATTTTGGCTTTCAGTCTTGTGACAGTAGTGACCTCAGGAACATACTCATTAATCAGTAGAGGGAGCATCAGATGGATAAACATTAAAAGGATCAAAAGGGCCTTGTGGAGAATCAGATTCATGCTCATGGTAAATAGCATACTTATTACAGAATCCACAATATAAAATTGGCTCAAACTTTGGAGTTTTCCCTGGAATGAGAAGACTTTTTAGATTAGGATGATCTTCTATTTGTAGGTGAACAAAGGCATCAGCATAGGATTTGGGACCAAAAACAGCAATTCTATCCGTGCTTCCTATGAAATGATAGTTATTCCATAGATTTTGAGCAACTTCACGAATTTGATTATTAAAATAATTTCTCCAACAATTTGCAAGATCAAAAGGATCTTTAAAGGATAATTGAGAATTTCCCTCAAACCATGGCCTTTGGTGAGTGTAACCATTAATGAGAATGAGATGCTTTGAGGGTTTAACGTTCATCCAATTATTTCTTTCCCATTTTGGCAGAGTGCTCCAGCATCTAATAGTAA
This sequence comes from Quercus lobata, assembly GCF_001633185.2. Lineage (NCBI taxonomy): Eukaryota > Viridiplantae > Streptophyta > Magnoliopsida > Fagales > Fagaceae > Quercus > Quercus lobata. The sequence continues at coordinate 102,539 of NW_022154704.1, forward strand.
CAAAAGATCTAGTGGAAGAGCTTTCGAACCCTTTAATAGCATTCTGAATGATCTGTGGAAGTTAACTGGCCTGTTTATGGCTTGTTATCTTTACGAACCTAATAAAGCCATATTCGAACATTTGGGAAGGCCAGCTAGGATTAGGATCATCATCATCACCATCATCTGAATCTTCATCAGTGAAATATGAACCATCATCAAATCAATAAGGAGACCAGGAAATGGATATTTCTTTTCATATACTCTGAGACTACTCCCAAAGTGGTCTTCCCATTCAAGCTGAATAAAGACATTATCACCTTCGTCTAATTCATTAGGGTTAGGAATAGTGGCAGTAACAAGTTTCCTGAAATACTTGGACCATAGGTCAAAAGACCTAAACATAGCCTTGCTATCCAGAATACGAGATTGTAAATCTGAAGGCAAGTTAGCAACAACACTTCTTAACATGGATTGGGTCTTAAGACTCAATCTAGCATAATCAGTGCCCATTATAGTCTCTTTATCCATCGAATGGATTTCCTCTTTGCCAAAGAGTTGACTAGTGTAGGCTTTAAGACGACTCACAAGAGCCTCATTTTTTGAAACAAGGTTATTTTCTGGAACAAAGTCAATATGTGAAGCAAGGTCATTTTCTGGAATAAGGTTACCATAATGGCTCATATAAACCTCATTTTGAGTAGCAAGGTTAACGAGGTGGATTTCAAGGGCTCTAAGGGTTTTTTGGAAAACATTACGGTGGTTTTTGGTAAAAGCAAACTGAAGGTTGTCAAGAATGAATTTAATAGAATCTGGTAATTCTGAATAGGTTCCATTGTGAAATTGTAAATTTTTTGACAAAACTTCCTGTAAAGCAATTAATATATCACCATTAGAGTATGTCACCTATGCCGGGACATCTCCTTGAAGGGATGTTGATCCACTGGGTTTTACCCCAAAAGATGCGCCTCCATGCCTTTTAAAAGGTTGTCCCCCTAGGAACCCTTTGTTTTGAGAATATTCTTGTGCAGGAGCTTTTCCCTTGTTTTTCTTTTCCATAATAATCCACTTACTAGTGGTATGAATGTGAATATTATTATTATCCCACTTATTAGTGGTATTTATCCACACATCATTGTCCGAATTCTGCAAATAATCATTGATAATGTTAGGATAATGGATAGTATTTAACATTTTGGTACCATGAAAATTACCTTTGAAATCATCAGTGAAATATTGGTAAGAATTCATCACTAGTTCTTGAATAAGTTCATTCATGGGAGAATCTTTCTTATAAGATAGATTATCAATATCAATTTCAAACTTTGAAGCAAATTTGAATTTTACTTTCTGTCCAAATGGATCAGTAGTAATTCCATCATGTTCAACAAGAAAGGGATACAAAGCATTAATAAATGGCAGACCAAGAATCACTTTATCAGTCATATTTTTGATAAGAACAAAAGGAATCTTGAAACAAACATTATCATGGCACACATGAACATTATTCAATTTGTACTTAATTTTCATTTGAGAACCATTAGCAGAAACCAATCTTTCAGTAGATTTCTCAAAATATTTTGAAGAATTAATCCTTCTTGGATACAGTTCATATCTGCACCAGAATCAATCATAGCAATAACAGTGAAATGATAATCAGGAGAAGCAACAATTTTAACTTTTGTAAACAATTTTGGAGGAAGTAATTTATTAACAAAAGCGAGTTGAGGATCAGTGAAAGTATCAGGAGTACCTTTATTAGAAAGAAGAGCCTGTTGACTGGATTCATCTCCATCATTGTGCTTATTTTGTTTATTTTGTTCATTACCGGATTTATTAAGATCTTTATCAATTTTTAACGTTATCAATTCTTGTTTAAGATTATTGTTTTCACTTTTCATGCTTTTAGATTCATGTTTTAATTCATTTATCTCTTGTTTAACAATATGAATTTCATGTTGGAGATTATTAATAGTTAGTTCTTTAGATTTCTTTTTATTAAATCTTTCCAAAGTTTCTTCAAAGCTTATAGTAGATTTTGGTTTTTTACTAGTTTCATCTCTTATCAAATTTTTCTTAAACCTATCCAAATATTCTTTCTGGAGTTCAGGGTTTTGAATTTGATTTATTAGTTGAATTATTAATTATTCATCTTCTTCACTCTTGGTGAGAGCGTTAATAGTTTTTATAATATTGAAACAAGAATCTCTACAACCAATTTTAATATTAGGAGAATCAAAAGAATCATCAGCAGATTGATAACAGGAATTAGACGAAGAAGAAAAATCATCTTCCAAAGAATCAGACAAGTTGTTTGATTCAAGGATTCTGAATAATTCTTCTTGCTCTTTATCATCAATATTTAGCATGGTAAATTTGTTTTTTAGCTTGCCAAGTTTTTCCTTACAATCTTTGCTGAAGTGTCCAAGTTTACTATAGTTAAAACATTTACCTTTACTTGATCTCTGTTTAACATGTTTTTTAGAAACATTTTTCTTCTTAGCATAGAAATCAGTAGGTTTAACAAGGTTATTTCTGTATTTTTTATATTTTTTATGGCTTTTATCATTTTTTTACCTTTTTACCTAGAAGGAGCAATAGGAGGCAAACCATATTGTTCACAGAAATTTCTCATTTCATATTTAGCTTTTCTTTTATTTTTTAATTGGTGTTTTAGCAATTTTTCATCATTACACATATTGATACCAAGCTTTTTAATAGTACTGAAAATATCACCATAGGTTAAATTATCATAATCAACAGAATCATTTTTACCCATTAATTCTTGTTTTACCTTATGACCAAAGATAGGAGGCAGATCGTCAATAAACTTTTCTTTCCAATAAGGCTTATGACAATCTTTCCGGAGCATCACTCTGGAAGTAAAAACATCTTGATACCATCTGTAATCAGACATAGTTGGACAACTCAAATTATTCAAATAATCAGAAACACGAGATGAAATATTGGATGGAGTACCAACAAAGTGTTTAAGAATAGTATAGATCAAGGTATTGACACCATCAGGAATACCACGACCAATACTTTCATCAAAAATAGGAAAACATTCATCATTCTTTTTAACAGCATGTTTAATAGACTTTCTAGATTCTTCAGTGATGTATGAATCCCACCATCCACGAAGAGTACCAGAAAAACCAGTAACAAGTAGATTAACAATTTCAGGTTGATCAAGATCATGATTATTTTGATAAGCAATACCAACCATAGACATGTGACTCATTTTATTGATGATTTCTTGTTCAGACAAACCATCAATATTCCATTCATAAAGCTTATTAGCAGAAACAGAAAACTGTGTTTGAAAAGATCTCTCTACAAACTGCATATCAGGAGGAGTAGGCTTTGAATACCAGTTTTTAGTAAAAGAAATGGGTTTGGAGTTCCCAACAAATCTTTTAATTTCTGGGAAATCATTATCAAAGATTCTTTTTGCAGAAATAGAAGAAACAGTATCAGAATCTGTATTTTCTTCAGAAACAATTTCTTTTTTGGAAATAGTTCGAGCAGTTGGAGTACTTGTAGAAGTACCCTCAGTTTTAACTTTTAAATCAGAAAGCATTTTTTCAACAATTTCAAGAGTCTTGGACTGAGAAGTTTTAAACATAACTTTTTCTCTTTGACTGGGTAAATCAATCAAAGGTTTCTCAGTTTTAATAGGAACAGATTTTTCAGAAACAGAAACAGATTTTTCAACAATTTTTTCTTCAATACGGTCAAGCTGTTGACCAATAATATGCAAAGATTGATTAGTAAAATTGTTTTTTTCAATGAGGCTAACAATAGGAGTTTGATCATCAACAATTTTGAAAGGAGAGGCTTTCACATCCTCTTTTGCCACTTCATCTTTCTTAGTAGTTATCAAAATTGGGTCAAGAGGAGGATGACTGGACCTAATAATGGTTTTATCTATCTTAACAAAATTTGATTTCTTTATCACATTTAAATGTTGTTTTGAAACCTCATCGTCTGAAACATAATGGTTTTCAAGAAAATCAAAAAACAAAATATGTTTTTTCAATTGATTCATCTTTTCCAACCATTTTCTTTTAACACGGTCTTTTTCAGACTAAGCAAAATTATTTTGGAAATATTTTCTTTTGGTTATGTTTTTTGCAAGCATAAACTTATTGTACAGAGAATCCTAATCAATTTCAAAATCATCATTTAAAACAGTCAAAACTCATAATTGATTTTGGTAAACAGGAGGATTTTCAATAGGGGGAGAATCAAAGTCAGATGGAGTAATAGAAACAGTGTCTTCCTCATCTTCATTAGCAGTTTTACTAAATGGAGAGGAAGTTTTAGGTTTAGTAGAATAGTAAATAGAGCTAACTTGAGATTTATCACTTGAAATACCTTTTAGCTTTAAATCAGAGGATGTTTCCAAATTCTATTTCAAAAATTCATTGACCTCTCGATCTCTTTTTGAAATACTTTCAGATCCAGCAAAGGAATGTCTTCCTTCGTTGATCCTCAAAGGTGGATTGTTTTGAAAACTTATTTTAACAGTACCATCAAGATATTGTTGAATATGGGTGAGATCAAGTTCATCAAAAATGGGTTTAGCAGGAGGGGTTTCTTGTTCTAATAACCAATCATTAGGAAGTTTAACATCTTGCTATTGAATCATTTTTGGAACTTGAATTTTAGCATCAGGAGTTGAACATTGAATTAACATGGTTTTACCCGAAGGTTCTCTAGGAATCATAGCACAAGGATTCATTTGAGTACCCATTAGTTTATAATAAATGCGATAGATCAAAGCAAAAGGCTTACTACCCTCTTCCATGTGATAACCAGATGAAGCAATATTCAATGTCAGAGCTTTAACAATATTAGGATCATCCAAAACAAGAGTAAGATCAGGATAACAGTTAAAATAAATAGGACCATCATACATAGAAGCAGTAATCATACCAAGGATGCTATCTTTGAAAATCTTAAATCTAGCATCTCTTAAATACATGAGAACAGAAACATTAATACCCTTTCGGGTAAGCGGTTTAATAGCAACTTGAACCATACCAATATGCAAATAACTAAATTTTTTACCAGCAAGGAAGTCATTAATATTCTTTTTAGTGAACAAACAGCATTTTTCATGAACTCTCGAAATAGAGAAAATTTGTTCAACAGTTCTAGCTTTGTAAGCAGAATGAAAAGTACTTTCAACAAAACTAGTTTTATAAATAGTTTTAGTATCAACTTTAGGAATATTCCAATGACGAAAATCAGGGATCAACTCATTATTATCAATAGTGTGATCTTCTTCATTTACAATATCAGGAGGACAACTAGTCCTGGAGCTGATAGAGGAGTTGGATCTCCACAACTTATCCATACTATCTTAGATTTAACACTCAGTTATCATGTTTTTTTTTTTATAACCGTTGCATTTTGTAACACATACCCCAACCAACCTTATACCTCTCATGCCCTACACGCCCTCTCTTGGCTCAAACGGGCCTTACAATTAGGTTCTAGGAATTCACTTTACGACTAGGGTGGCGCCAACGACGGTAAGAAGGGAACACAACAATGGAATATCAAGCGTTCGAGTAGACATGGACAAGAGACAAAGAACACAGCAACACTACCACCGGCCAGAAAAGAGTGGCTCTGATACCATAAAGGGGGAAGGGGATATATATATATATATATATATATATCACCATATGCCACACTCATACATATCATTATGTCCTGGTGCTATTCAAACTCATAAATTTATTTGGAACTCTAATTCTATCATTTAATTTTTTTAAAAATAATATAATTTTCTATCAGATATATATATACGTATTTCTATTGTTTCAATAATTTATATGCTCTGAATCATTCGATTCTTTAATTTTATTTGTTGGCATTTTGAAAGTTTTAATATCTACATTTTTGTGTTAGTTATTGCAATATCTGAACATGTTTAGCAGATTTCAACGGTTATACCATGAATTATATATTCTTTTAAAGATAACCTATTTTTCTCTTGTATTTCTTTATTGTGTAGACATATATATATATATATATATATATATATATTTTATATATATTGTTTCAAAATTTTCTAGGCAGTACTAAAACCAATTGGTAGATTTTTCACAAGATATTGCACGTTCAAACAATGACTTCTTTATTAAATAGTATAGTATAGTGTCATAATCAATTTTAAATTTTATATAATTATTTTAGTCTATCACACAAACAAGTTGGTACATGCACATAGTGATGACAAATGGCGCAATCTTCTATCCATTTAGAATGATATGGACAAATAGTGCTACATGTTTAGTAACAATTTGTCCATTATTCATCACATTTAACTTGTGGTAATGCATTTAATCCTAAATTCATGGTACATTATAAGTATTTTGTATTTAATACTATTAAAGGTGATGGTGCATGTATTTATCATTTACTTACTATAAATATATATATATATATATATATATTGCTATTTACTAGTCACATTTGATAAATGAACAATGTAATTATAAAATAGAATTATTATTATTATTATTTTTAGAAAAAAATTCACTTACAATTGAAGCCCCAATAAACGTTGCATAAAATCTTTAAAAAAATATTTTGAAATAATAGACCTTTTTTTTTTTATAATTATTTAATTATATAGGTTTTTGTATTGGAGAAACATCTAATTATATATACTAATTAAAAGAAATAGACTACGTTCTAAAATGATGGGCTAGCCAAAAAAAAAAAAAGAAAAAGAAAAAAAAGAAATGTTAAGATTTAATTTTATATCTAATTATCTTTTTTTTTTTTTTTAATTTTATACAAGATAGAAATTTCACTCTAATCTAACTTAACTATATATGTGTGTAAAACTTCCTCTTAGAGACTTAAAATCCGGCCTTTGCCCGCATATCTCACAAGTACTTATACTTGTGGAGTGACTAGGGAACCAAAGGTGTGTAGTGGTATTAACTATTATTTTGCTTTATTCTCAAAACAAAAAAAAAAAAAAAAAACTATTATTTTTCTTTGAGTTTTAGGGGGGAAAAAAGTAAATAATTACCCTTCTCTGAGTATTGTATTCATTATCATCATCACTTAAGTTTTAGGGTAAATAAATGAATATATAATTAATACAATAAAGTGATTTACATCCTTTTATCTTCACTTGAAAACAAAAAAAAACTACCAACATGCGAATTAAACATGGATACATGTCCTTTTGTGTTGCACACTTTTTTTTTTAATGGCCTTTTACATTACACATGGAAACATAAAAAGAACTACAATTTAATGGGTTGTATTTTCGATATAGTAATAATAATGGGTTGTAAGTTGTAACCTATAGGTATAATTAAGGAGTTCATACATCCAATGGAAAATAAAAATTAATGGATTGTTATATCATCATTTGTAACTTATAACTACTCATTTTATTTAAACTCATCTACTCCAAAAACCAAAAAAATGAAAATCTTAAATGTTATTAATAATAAATGATAATTGCACTATATATTAACATATAACACTACAGATTCCGATTGCAACCAAAAAAAAAAAAATCTTGACAAAGGTATGTCTTTGTTAACTTCTCATTCTTTTTTAGGTTATTTACTCTTTTCGTTTTGGCATTCTTCTATCAAATTTCTTTTCCAATTTCAAGTTCTTTTCTATGTCCCTTGATAAATAAATTAGGTTATTATAACTTTGTTGTTGATGTCCTTCGTAGATATAAAGTCACCGAGAAATTCAACAAAATTTTAAAGCCAAGAGAAAAAGACATGAAATTTGCGAGTTTCCCTTCTCTTGATGCTGATAGAGTTCTATTTGAAAACTTTATTTTTTAATTAGCGATAAAAGGAGAGGTACAAAACTTCCCACATCATTTATCTTAATGGAGTTTTATTGTTGTTGATATTCTCCATAGATAAGGTTACAATTGCTCTTTTCATATATATATATATATATATATATATTTTGTTATATAGCAAATATAATGGCACTACTGTTATTACCTATTGAGACCAAATTTTCTGTCTCACTCTTTCTGCTCTAGTATATACTCTACAAATAAAAACATGCTACATGTCCATCTGATTTATTAAATGCTAAATTTATGCCTTTTATTATTTCAATTTCCTAAATATGATGGGTTATTTATTTATTTAATTTAGGAAATTGAAATAATAGGAGGCATATATTTAGTATTTAATAAATCAGATGGACATGTGGCATGTTTTTATTTGTAGAGTATAGATTTGGACTCTTAACTATTGGTGTGTGTGTGTGTAAGTTATATTTTTAAAGGGAAAAAAACATTCTAATTAAATTCAGACACAATTAATGGAAGACCAAGTAAAATACGACAAAAACCTTCCATATATAATAATAATATCTTTTCTCTCTTAAAAATAGCGTTTTCTTTTCATAACTTGTCTACTTATAATATTTATAAATTATAATAAGTTGAATAAAAAAAATTGTGCAAAAAGCGGGCCAATAACTAGTGTTATATTGAAGTAGAAAAACTAAGTTTTTGTGTGTTAAAATTGCATTTGGATACAACAATTGATATGGAGGCATGTGAAGAGTAGGTCCCTTATATGGTAGAATTTGAATTTAGAGGGGATTTTATCATTAAATATGTTATTTTCTTGTAAGCCAAAGCTAAGTAATTCCTGGCCTATCATTTTTATTAGGTTTTTAATAGAGAATGAAATAAAGATAACTAATTTTCGAATTGAGCCCTGGTATTTGTCAAACAATTTTACACCGTCATTCTGTAACTTAAAGCCTAAAATCTCGGTTAAGACTTTGCCTAAGGGGTAATAGTTGGTTCTTGGACCATAAAATCAAGAAACACCTTAAATATATTTGCTTTGGCCTATAAGACTTTTTAGTGTGTTCACCCTAGGTCAATGGGCTTGCACATTTTTCTCCAAAAAAAAAAAAAAACAAAAAAAAAAAAGGGCTTACACGTGTGTACCCAAACATATAATTTTAATGGGGGTTTTAATACTAGGTAAATATAAGAGCATAATGTACAAGAACATGTTTTTCTCAAAAAAAAAAAAAAAGTACAAGAACATGTCCACTTCTTCAAATTGTCCATGTCAACCAAAAAGCAACGAGAGTGTTTGCATTATTTTTATTTTTGATGTAAAGGGTGCTTGCATTATTGATCCTATAGTTACTTTTCTTTTTTGATTGAACCACTCTTTGACAAAAAAAAGAAAAAAAAAGAAAGAAAGAAAGTGAAAGTGAAAGCCAAAACACTCTAGCATTATGGTTCTTCGACTTTCGAGATTTCAATTACAAACTTCTCAGATGTGGTATATGGGCCGCACCTACTTAATTCCGGCGATTGCACTTCAATACGTGGCAACGCATTGTACTCAGAGGTTGCAAAAAAACAACCTAGCTTTGGTGATTTGACCCACATCAGCCCCACCTTCTCACTTAAAAATCTAAGAAGCTCTTTATGTGATGTACTTTTGTTCCAAAATATTGGACACGATTGCCCCATCTCACCTTTCTTCCTTGGTCTTGACTCTTGACACCACCTGATTTTCTCCCACACATAGTGGAACTTCCTCATTAATCATGATCCCGTGGCCTCCATCATCAGCAATTTCTTGCAACTCCTTTGCAAACTCAAGAGCCCTCAACACTTCAACCATTTTGGGTCTTTGATCTCTAACTTCACACACACATTTATATGCGATATTTGCATACCTCTTCAAAGACTCTGGTGATATTTGATCAATCAGATGAGGATCAATGATCTTGTCAAGTGTACCTTCTTCAAAGCACGAATGAGCCCAATATGCCAAAGTTTGATGCTCATCATTTAGGCCCATATCCACGGCTTGTCTAGCACACAGTACCTCAAACAACACCACCCCAAACCCATAAACATCAGACTTTACAGATATAGACGACGAGTATAAAAATAGTCTGGATCCATATACCCGAATGTACCCTTCACTTCAGTGGTGACGTGGCTATGTGACAGTCCTGCATGGCCCAATCGTGAGAGCCCAAAGTCTGAAACTTTGGGTACCCAATTTTGGTCCAAAAGAATGTTGCTGGTCTTGACATCGCGGTGAATGATTGCGTGCTCCTGACCTTCATGAAGGTACAATATTCCCCGAGCGGCACCAATGCAAATCTCCAACATCTGCTTCCATGACAATGGAGGATTATCTGTTTTGTAAAGATGATCACGAAGTGCTCCGTGAGCCATTAACTCATATACAATAATTTTGACTCGTTCATCGTTGCAGTAACCGATCAAAGAGACCAGGTGGGGGTGGCGAAGCCTTGAAAGCATTTCGACCTCTGTCTGAAATTCGCGAAACCCTTGACTTGAAGTTGGCCCGAAAACCTTGATCGCAGCTGGGGTGTGTTCATGATCGATGTAACCTCTCAATACATAACCACAGCCGCCTTTTCCAATGATAAGGTCCCGGTCAAAGCTGTTTGTGGCAGTCTTGATTTCTTGGAGAGTGAAGCGACGGCCGACAGCTTGTAGAATTGGCGGTGTTTCGCTTTTGATGGACTTCGTTCTCATCCTTCTCCGGATAATTGTTAAGAGAAATCTGACAGATATAACACCTACAGTTGCTTCAATGAAGATTACTGATTTTGTGCCGCTCTTGGAATTCTTGTAAGGTAGTGGTTGTGAGGCAGGTGATTTGAGCGGAGATGTGGAAGGGGAAGGGGAAGGGGAAGGAGGGTGTGGAACTTCAGGATTGGGAGCCGCGAGATTGGCATCAGAGTTATTCAATTTGAACAACTCGAGCCCATTGAGGATAGCATCAGAATAACCAGAGCTTGAATTAGCATTAGGACGAAGCTCTATAAAGAGAGGGGTCTTAACATTACTCTTTTTATTTGGTATCATCACAACGTAGTCCCTATATACCGGAATGCCTTGCCCACCGCTCCAAGTGATAACATCAGCAGAAATCTCCAGTGTCTTATTTCTTATGGAAATTCGGAACCCTTTGTTACTTCTCTGCTTTACCTCCGGTTGGATTTTGCAGAAGTGGAGTCTGAACCCCGAGTCCACTGACAATCTCCAAGTAAGATTGTACCGTTTTGTTGTTTTCGGATGTTCTTGTAGTTCGGGCGGTCCGATAGACTTGCTTTGGTGCTGTGTAAGGAGGTATGCTTGTGTAGTTGATCTGAATTGCCCCATTACTAATAGAGTTTACATTTGAAGCAAGAAAGAAGTCGGTGTCATTAAGCCATTTCCGAAAAAGCTTGCCGGAGTCATTTATTAGTGAAATGGAGTGCCCACTTAAGTTTAGTCGGCAAATCATCTCAAGAGCACTGTTGTTTTGGATATGGAACTGAGAGTTATGGCCGACAAGGCGTACACCTTTATCCCCAAATTGACTGTAGTAAAGGCTGGTGGGCATCGAGACAATTTCAATCCCATTTATAAATGCATATGAAGTATTTATAGATGGAGTGAAGGTTCTGTTCTGTGTCTGATTCTGCAGCACATTCACGCAAAATTCTATGACAAGGGATTTTGATCCTATACTGAAGTTTCTAAGTAGAGTGAAGGGACCAGTAGTAACAGTGAAAAAGGCCTTAGACATATCAAAATTATCATGGTATGTAGAAGGGTTAAAGTACAATCTTATGAATTTTTGGCCAGGACTAACACGAAATGTGTAGGTGAATTGAGAATGAAAGATTCGAGCGGTTTTGTAAGGGTCATGATCAATGGATGAGCCATGGGGATTGGAGAGTATACAGGTGTTATTAGATTGTTCTAAGGAAACAAATTTTGAGTGTATACCTTCATCTCCAGTCCAGTCTCGGCCATCTGGGTCAGTTGAGATGCCGGAGGAGCCACAGTTAAGCATGATATCATTGATGGAGGAGTCTGTAGGGGAGGGCTTAGCAGTGACTGTAATTGTTAGGTAATTGAAGGACACAGAGAATAGGTAAACGTAAAATCTACAAGAGTTTTGCATCGTAGACTCTGACAGAACTTAGAAGTGTAAGCGAAGCTGCGAGTGCGAGCGATATAAAAGATGTACATCGGAGAGGGAATGTACATAGCAGTCCCCGGGGAACCCCGCGTGGATGGTCAAGAGAACAGTGTGGTTTCTTTTTGGATATAGAGATGGCTACAATCATTCTCTTTGGAAATCGGAGAGTAGTAGTGACTCTCGGTCCTCCAAGAGAGCCGGACTTCTCAGTTTGATTAGTAAAAGTACACGTCAAAAAGCACACCCTATATAATATTTTTAATTATTAGTCAAAAGCACACTAAAGTTACAAAGAGTGTGGAAAACTAACCAGCACGTGAAAGAAGTACTTTATTATTGCCACAAAGATGGAGTTGATCTTCAAACCTTAAAGCAATAATGCAAATAACAAAACAGAGAGTTGGGTTGTTGTTGGCATAGTAACAATTTAGATTTAACGTCTTAGTCTCAAATAAATATTATAAACACTAATATACTATCATAATTTCCAAGCTAATTAAACACTTATAAACCCACGTTTAAAATTTTTTTTTTTTTACAAGACTCCTATCTTAAGCACACATTCTCAACCAATTAGTAATGTATGAAACTTATCTAATGGAGCTTGTCTATACAGGCAAAACTGGAGCAATGACTCGTCAAACCAGAGGGCAAAGGGGGAAGATGGTAAATAGTGCGTTATGACTCACTTATGTTATTCTTATATTCGATGTCAATAATAGGGCCCTCAACATCCTTTTTTGATGAACAATAAAATTGTATTAAATAAAATATAGCCCCTATGCCTTGAATTTAGTAAATAAGCTAGTGATTGCTTCTTGATGCCATTTGAATGAAGTTATGAAGTGTGCAACAATTTCTCATTACATTCCCTCACTGACATGATCTATAATAAGCTATCATTTTGTAAAATTGAAAATCATGCATTTTAAATGCCAAAACATTTTTTAATTACATTACAAAGAGATGAATGTATGTAATTGAACCCATTGGACAACTCCCACCTCAAAACTCTTGTATATGGAATCTCTCAATATAGAATGGAGGTAAAAAAAGAGAGCATAATTTCTGTCCGGAGCTAGCATAAAACAGCTCTTTTACGCCACCAATTATAAAGCGCCACGTCATCTCTTTAATGAAAACCCAATACACTTTAGCACACACAATCACAACTCAAACCTGGAGAACTAACAACTAAACCCCAAATCAGATTCCTCCTCTCCTTTTAGCATTGGAGCTCCACTTGCCGCTTCCACCATCTCACACGTCAACTCTAGAGCTGGCACCGCTGCATCGAACCTCAAGGTTTGTTCTTTTATTATTTGCTATTTCCCCAAATTTTGGATTTCAAAATTTTGATGGGTTTGAGATAATTTTTTGGATATCAATCTGTTCATATTGGTATGGGTTTTGTTGATTTGGTATGGATTTTGCTGTTTTTTTAGTATTTTCATGGTTTTTGATTGGATTCTTTGAGTGGTAGGTTCAAACCCTTAAAAAAAAAAAAAAAAAAAAAAAAAAAAAACCAATCGTTCTTATGATTTTTATTTCAACTCAAAATCATGATTCTTGTGTGCTTCTTTTTTGAGTCAAGAAATTTTTTTTAGGCTTTCTATGTATTTGGATCCCCTGTATTGCTCTACCCATTGCTCTTTTGAAAGAATTCATTTAGTTAGTTGAATTGTTCTTTATGTGGAGTTGAAAAATATGACAAGTCGACAACATCAAATGGAGAATAAATGTTCTATTATTTCATTTTCTAAATCTTTTAGTAAATGGTGCCAACTTTAGCTTGTGGTTCAATATTTAATCTGTCACCATTATTAATTTTGTTGTTGACAGCTTATCTATCCATCTAAACTTTTCAAATGAAACCTTTTACACCCATATGAATGATATTTGAACTCATGCTTCCTTGTAAATTCATAATAGGCTTTGGGTGCTAAATCAAAAATAGAAAAAATAAGGTTGAGAAACTGCTGAACTAATCAGTGTACAAGTGGTTTTTCTTTTCACATGTTGAATAGCTACATTTTTGTCTTCCACTGTAATTGCCTCTTGAATTTATAAGATGTCAGTTTATTACTATATTATTCCTAGTTAACTTATTCTTTTTTTTTTAGGGGGGGGGGGGCGGGCAGGGGGGAGATAATTCAATAGTTCGGGGAGGGAGATTTGAACTTTGGACGTTAACTTTAGAAATACTAGGAGTCACTAATTGAGTTACAAGACTCTTGGCTAAATTTATTAGAATTGTTTTTCGGCAGATACCTATAATTTATTCATTATTTCAGATATTACATGTCTCTGGCATGTCTAATTCACTGTAGAACATTATCATTGTCATTCGCATCCCACAATATGCTCATTGTGTTGTGATTTGATAGGCCACAAAAGTGAATGACCCCTTGTGATAGAAATTAATTAATTAATTAGCTAAGTTATTAATTAATCAATTTATCATGCAAAGCGTGGTAGCACAAACAAATCATCAATAAACTAAATACGCAGTGGAAAATAAAAGACACGGTGATTTGTTTACGAATGGGAAAAACCTAATGGCAAAAACCCCACCGGGTGATTTTCAGGTCACCATTCCCGAAACTCCACTATTATCACAACAAGTGGTTACAAGTAAAGGAAGCCAAGTATCTTACCAACCTACAGTTGAACCCTTTCCCTAATACGCAATTGGACTTGTTCTGTAGTGATAGTTTCCCTTTTAGATGCACGACTCCCAGTATGTGACCAACCAATTTCGCGGATCCCAGTACACGAATTCAATCACCAACTGAAAAGGTCGTTGGTTGCATAGTTCTTCAGTTCATCCACATGATGAAGACCAAGAAGATGCTTGGTCACAAAACCCTACGGTGCACATACACAACAACTTCTTCAAGAGAAAGAGATGAACTAAGGCAAAGACGTCGTCTTTGGTCACAATTTGCTTAAATAGAGTTTGCTCAAAGTTTGTGCAACTTGTGAGTACTTTGGAAACCCTTAAACTGATCCTTTTATATGTCTAGGTTTAGGAGAAAAGAAGGCCCAAAGACACATTCACGGATCTCAAGAAAATCATATTGAAATTCTGAAAATCTTAAACCTCGACAGATAGCAGGTGTCGAGTAAGTGCCGAGAAGGTGTCGAGCACAACGAGTGAAGAACAGCTTCCTTAAGCTCGATAGATGCAGCTGTCGACCAGCTGTCGAGCTTTAATGATTTTGCACTCTGAACTTGTTTTCTTGAACTGACTTGAAAGCTTCAATACTTGATCTTGAAACAAGGTTTCTTGAAGTATTTAAAACATCCTAAATCTATCCAAATACAAGTAAAGTGTGTTTTGTCAAAAGATAAGCCAATTACATAAAATCATGACATATGTTCTTAAAAAGTGAAACACATATGTCCTAACATGATTAGATAGCATCTTCTCCCACCCCATATACAAGGTTTAGAAGGTGAAGTCATGAATTCAAATCTCCTAGGTTTGTATGAGTTGTGTTTGTAAATGTTTCATTGTCCTATTTTTGGCCCAATACTAATAGCAATAGCACTAATTTTGTGTGTGTTAATTTAAGGGTGTTGTGAAATTCTTTTGCTCACATCTTCTCCTCTACATTAATAGGTCATAGGAATTGCTGGTATCCAAGGAGCAAATAGGATTGATTTACTTGAACTGGAAACATATGATCTTACTATTCGAGTTGCTCTCAGGGAAATGCAAAGGACTTCACTGATCAGAAGACCTTTACAAGATGCTGTGTTAGATGTATTGTTTTTAAAAGAAATTGGAAAAGGGATGCTGTGAATAGAAGCAACCATATGTTGTTCATGAACTTGTCTTATCATTGTTCTAATCATGTATAGGCCATTTTGATTTTATTATTTTGTACTCTGGATGAAATGGATTTGATTTGGGGTGTGCAAAACTTGGTTTTTGTTAAACATTTGCATATAATGATTTCAATCTATATCATTCATTGTCTACAAGTGATTTTTTTTGTAGTTTAGAGAACAATTGTGCTATCATGATCATAGGACTTGCATTTTTGTAGCTTCAAATGAATGTCACATCCATCTAAACATTAAAACTTTAGTGAGAGGAGTAGCTTTTGTGGACGACTAAATTTCGAGTTTGAAATAAATCAAACAAGTAAAATAGTTTCACAAATGTGAATTTGTATTGATGAATATGTGGTACAATTCTCTAAAATTACAAAAGAGTGATCCTTTGATTTGATCTCCTTGAAAGACTTGTTAATTGGAATTGTGTAATGTGATCCTGACTCGAACACCAAATATCCTTCAATTTGGCTGAAGAATAGATTGAAGACCCTTGAAATAGAACTACAACAAATCTCTGGCTATAAGCTTATTAGAAATTCTTTGTTCTTTGTGTTCTTCACATGTTCTTCGTCTTTGAAAGTTTATGGTGAAAGTTCTTTGAAGCTTTTGGGGCTTAAATCCGTAGAGCTTTTCTGATTTGTGGTTTGTTGAAATTTCTGGAGGCTTTTGAGCTTGATTCCAGCAAACTTTAAGATCTAGATAGGTAGTTTGGATGGTTCTGCTTTGAATGTTCTTTGATTTTGAGGTTGAAGTTCTTGGAGGCTTTAACGCTTGATTCCTATAGAGTTTCAGTACTTCTGAGTGTTTCTGAATCTTCTTTGATGCTGCTTGTGCTCTAGATGTCTTGGTGTGTGTCCAAATGCCTTAGGAAGGCTTCTATTTATAGGAGTTTGGGGGTGAGTGACACATGTCAGAATCTAATTGGTAACACATGTCACAACCTGATTGGAGGAGCTTTAAGACTTTTCCTGCAAGATACATGGCATCATTTGATTGGCCGAAATGTCTTAATTTTCAAGGTGACACATGTTAGCACGCAATTAAACTACTTATGTCATTGCTTACACGCGTTGATGTGTGATTGGTTTTTTGAATTCTTTTCATGCTTTTATTTCAATGACACTTGGTAAATCTCTATTGGTTTCTGAATAGTGATAGTAGAACCTAGTAGTAGTACGTGGCACTTTGTAATTGCTCATACATTGTGGACTTGCTAGTATGACGTGTTAGCTTGTGATAGGTCGGGAATTTTCCTTCTCTACCACTATTTTTTGATTTTAACAATACTGGAGGGGTCCTCTTTCAATCCCTTGAGCTGAAAATTTTTTAGAGCCTAGCCAATGTCAATTTTAATGTTAAGTCTATCTCTCTGTCCATACATGTAGGGGATTCAACATGATGCCTAACAAATTAAGAATTTGTAAAAAAAACAAAAGGGATTGATTGAGATTTTCTTGATTGAAAGTTCATAACTTTTTGGTTGAATAATATAGAACTTGGTATTAGGTTTAGATAGAAGTTAAGGTTTGGTTGTATCCTGTACAGCTGTGATATGTTTGGATCATGTGAATCTTTGAAAGAATGCAAGTTTTCAATTTCCTTCTCATTTGTTTACAAAGTCAAAAGTAAATGGAGGGTTTGATCTTTATATTCTAAAATTTTTTGCTATATTTTTTCCTTACCTCTCTAAATGTGTGTAATAGAATTTAAACATTGTAAAGGGTCTATTGTATGATATTCAGATTATGTGCATGTTCATAATTGTCTCCCATCAAATAAGTTTGCTAATGGTTTTTCAAGCAAACCATCTCCTAAATACAGCTAATCAAGATTCTACAAATAACAAAATTGGAGTATTTTGTGAATTTCATTATATGGAGAGAAAAATTTGACCACCCCTAAATATGGTTGTTTATTTATAAGCAATGAAGAGTTGTAATAATAATAATAATAATAAGCACATTTGAAAAGTGACTTGTACCTTCATTGCCAAAGAAAATACACATTTTAAAGGTCACTTATGCCGAAAGAAACATTCTAAAATGTTGCCAAGGCTCTCTTCCTTTTCTACAAAATTTTCTAGTAAAAACATTTTCTTTTGTAATTGTTTCTTGAGCGAATGACCTATTAGGACTTCAGTACAAGGCATCACAGCTGTGATAATTGTGTGTAGTAGGTACTTGTACAAAGTTAGTTAGAACAAGCATCAAAGTATTGTACATTATTAGTTGGAGTGTTGAGCTATAATATGTGTACTTTGCGGTTAGTTAGTTAGTTACTACTAATAGTACCACAGTAACTAGTATAAGACTGAGATGATTTTAACAAGAAGAATTGAATAAGAATGCATTTGCTAAGTTCTCATTAAGACTAGCTTGGAGGTTGATTCCCTCAAAGAATCATTGGAGGACTAATAGGAAAAAAGTCTCACTTATCCCTTACTCAAGCAAGGTCTTTATAGAAAGTTTGCTTGTCCTTTGTTGGAGCGGAACTTAAATTGCTTGAGCAAAACTAAATTTTGCTAGAGAAAATTTAAATCTTGATCAAGTGAGATTTTGAAATTTTCAATTTAATTTTACATTACAATACTCTCTATTCTTCTAATTACAACCATGTATAACTTCAATGTGGTAAAGGGTAGGAAATATTTGTCCAGAATAAATTATAGTATTATACAACTCTTTCATGTGATTACATAATTAGCGTGCATTTGACAACAAACAGAAGCAAAATACAAACTACATCACACTAAATTTATCATGGTCCATCCCAACAGATTTGATTACAAGGGAAGAAGTATATTGTTCCTAATCAATGACAATGCTTTTTGTGTGTCCTATCAACAGTCCTTTCTAGCAATACCAATAACTGCTCTAACTTTAGTCATCCCTATTGCAAACCATCATAAAGAAATAATTCATGTTAATAAACAAAAATGGGTCTAGAAATGGACTTACATCTAATTACAAACATCAAGTTTAGATTGAATTAAAACTCAAATTCAAATTGACTGAGCTAGAACCACTTTTTCTTAATTAAAGTGACATACATATGAAATCAACAAATGGTTAATCCAAGATTATATAGGATACTAAGGATATAGTATGCAGACTTTGGAAAATTTGATTGAAAAGAAAGTTAAACAGAGCAAATACATCAATTTGGATATGATAAATTTTTGGTAACTGTTCATAGTATTTGTCCATCAAAATTTCGAAAATTTTTTTTATACATACTTAATACACACACACACACACACACACACGCACACACACACAAGATTTTATTAGAATTTTGCCCCCTGGTCCTAACATAGATCTGCCAATGTAGATGCCATTGCAGCAAATTCTGGAAGCAAGACTGAATTTATTGAAAGACTCCTAGCAAGCCAACATTTGAGGCCAGCTATGATAAACCCAACTAGTTGTCTTGATATTATGGGGCTAATGAACTAAGAATATAGGCAGAATCTTTCCTATATTTTAATTTTTTTGCTTAAATAAAATACTTACAACCCTCTTAATTACAATAATGTGTACTCTTCAGTACAGTCTTGTTGATGGTTTGGCTTTTATTGATTGTCGGGGTTGTGATTTGGTGGACTAAAAGTGACATAAAACTATAGGTTCTAGTAGTCCACAAATATTGTGCAGAAACCCATGTTTTGCAGGTTTTGAGTTTTGACCTCAATACGTTTTACTCTTATCTTTAAATGGTCAAACACCCTGATTGACTTAATCAACCAATATGGCTAACTAATGTACATCGTTAAAGAACAATTCTACTAACTAAATGAATCCTTTCAAAAGAACAACGGGTAGAGCAATATATGGGATCCACAATACATAGAAAACCTCAAAAAATGTTCATAACTTAAGAAGGAAGCATAGCAGAAATAAAATTCATAAGAACCTAGGCTAGCAAAAAAAAAAAAAAAAAATCAGATTTTTTTTAGGGTTTGAACCTACCATTTAAGAATCCAATCAAAACTTGTGAAAATACCAAAATCTGGCAAAATACATACCAAATCAACAAAACCCATACCAAATCAAGTGATTGATATCCAAAAAATAACCCAAAGTCATAAAAATTTTGAAATTCAAAATTTGGGGAAATAACAAATCATAAAAGAAAACACCTTGAGGTTCGGTGCGACAGCCCCAGCTCCAGAAACGAAGTGTGTGGCGACGTATGTGGTGGAGAGGAGGAAATGAGATTTAGGGTTTAGGCATTTTCCTTTTCAAGTTTGTCGTGTATTCATGTTTGAGGATTGTAGGATTTTTTTTTTTTTTTTTTTTTCAAAATAACACCAATTTCCAAACAATTTTGTTAGTTAGCATCATTTACAAACTATTTTGGAAACATTTCAAGTTTGTAAGACTCGAGTTCACTATGGCAACTCGAGTATCAAAAACTCGATTTCTATCAAAATTTAGGTTAAACCCAAGACAAACCCAAGCAAGCTTAAGAAAGCGAAGTCGGACCAAAAACCCAAAAAACCCAATCACAAACCCAAGCTGCGTTCATGCTTGCCACTGCTCCAGTGATACTTGATGCTGCTCCGATGGAGGAGAAGAACATGCTAGAGTTTTGGAGAAGAAGAAGAGCTGGAGGAAAAGATCTAATTCGACCAGGTCTAGGGTTTTTGATTGAATTTTTCTCTTAGGGCATGGAAGGATTAGTTTTTTTTTTTTTTTTTTTTTTTTTTTTTTAGGTTTTGTTCTTAGGGCTTCAGAAGTTTGAGAAAGGAGAGTGGAAGAACAAGAACACAATTGATGTTTGAGAAAGGAGAAAAGAAGTGGATGGCAAGAGCAGAAAGATGGAGAAAGAAAAAAAAGGGTGAAGGAAGAAGGAAAGCAAAGCAAATGAAAAATTTTGTAACTAGGTGAAAAAACAAAGAAATTGAGTCTCTTATGCTCGAGTTCTAAGAGCAAAATCGAGTTTCCTACGACCGAGATGTTAGTTTCCTACTAACTAACAAAATTGTTTAGGGATTGGTGCTAGTTTGAAATTTTTTCTAGGATTGTAAGGTTTAATTGAGTTATGACTATGTTTGCTAATGTGGCGTTCATTCATTGGTAGCGTAAAATCTCACTTTTATGTCAGCTCTTGACCGAAGTTAATCTAAAAAAAAAAAAAAAACCATAGTGCATGGTTAACACGAGTCAACCAAATAATAGCCACCTAGCACGCCCACATGCCACACAGAGAGAGAGAGAGAGAGAGAGAGAGAGAGAGAGTATTAAACATGAAAATTTTAAGGCAAAAATACACTTTTGGTCCCTATATTTTGGGTCAATTCTCATTTTGGTCCCTAAATTGATTTTGCTACTAATGTAGTCCCTAAAAAAAGAAAATCGATTCTATTTTGGTCCTTGTTGTCAACCCACTAATGGAAAACTCTTATGTGATAGATGGAGTGCCCTGTTTGCTGACATGGCGTTGACATGGCCATTAGAATATTATTAAAAAAATATTTGGCATTTTTAAAATTCCATGTCAAATTTTTATTAATAAAAAATTAATTGTAAAAAGGCTATGTCAGAATTTTTTTTTTTTTTTAAATAAACATTAATGTAATTATTTTTATTTTTTTTCGGTAAGAACATACATCCACAAGCACAGAAAAGTTCAAAACCAGAAAAATTCACATTTGGGTGGACTTTGGAATCCTTTGATCTTTATTATTTATTTCTTAATCTAAATGAAGAACACATAAGTAAGAAGAGAAAAAAAAAATCAAAAGCATCAGTACTAAAACATTCATAGATTCAAACACATATAGACAACTGCAATCTTAAACTTAAACACACACACCAGTATTAAAATCTGAGCTTGAGATGATAGCAAAAACCCAGATTGAGTAGGAAAAAAAAAAATCAACAACAAACTTTGTAACCGAAATCACAATGTTATTAAAACTCTCCATCTTTCTATTAACATAAACCCAAAAAGTGAGCACATAGCAAAAACCCAGATAATGAACACAAAGTTGGGTCCTTTAACAATTTCTACATCACCAACCCCACATACAACAACCCATAGTTCTTCAATCACCAAAATCACTTTGAAACTTAGAACCTAGCCGCTGCCAGCCATACCGTGACAACAACCGAATCAATATAAGCAGCCATTCACCAACACCTCCCTCTCTAATTCTCTCACTTTCGTGACTCACCTAGCTACCAACCACCTATTTGTGTTTCACAACACCCACCAACAACTAATTTGTGTTTCATAACACCTTCCAACAACCGATTGTCACCCACGAATCCAAACCAATCCATAACCACCACCGATCTGGGGTTTCACAACAACACACAACACCCACCAACAATTGATACATAACCCACGAATCCAACAGACCCACCATCCAAACCGATCCCGCCACCTTCACTCAACCATAAAAGCTCCATGGTCAAGCTTGAGAACTTGATTTAGACCAAGCCCCATTCCAGAGCACTCAATCGGCTGGAAGAGAGAAAGATCAAAGAGAGAGAGTGAGAATTAGCAAATACCTAGAACTTAAAGTGGTTGTTCATGGAGGGCTCTAGGTGGAAGGAAGAGAGAGGGTCTGTGTGAAGAGAGAGGAAGAAGAAGAAGAACATGTTTGGGGAAGAGCTTGATATTTCAAAAATTCTCTAATGAAAAAAATGTATTAAACATTTAATAAATGAAACTCTTACTGCATCAAAAAAACTAATTTAATTAGAATGAAAAGTAAAAAAAAAAAAAAAAAAAGATTAATGTTTATTTAATTTTTTTAAAATTTTTCTGACTTGGCTTCTTTAAAAATTAATTTTTATTAATTTAAATCTAACGTGGCATTAAAAAATGCCAAATAATTTTTTTAATAATATTTTAATAACCATGTCAGCGCCACGTTAGTAAGCAAGGCGCTTTACATAAGAATTTTCTATTAGTAGGTTAATGGTAGGGACAAAAATAGAATTGATTTTCTATTTTTAGGGACTATAATAGTAGCAAAATCAAAATAGGGACCAAAATGGGAATCGGTCCAAAATGTAAGGATCAAAAGTTTATTTTTGCCAAATTTTAAATATACTGGGCAATGATATTACGACATGGAGGTTATGGGAAATTATTTTCCAACCTTTGAAGTGCATCTAAAAATACTTGTGAGTAAGCTTGTGTATTCTAATGTAAACTTCATATCAAAATCACACATAGACAATCTCAACGACAAAAACGTAAACATGAAAACATATCATGTAAATAATGCGAAAATATAAAGAACACAACGATATGATAACCTAGGAAAACCAAACCAATAAAAAATCTGGAGAGGATTTAACCTGACTATCCTCAAGGTAAAAAGCAAATCCACTACAGAGAATCAAAGTTTACAATAAGACTTAGACCACTGACATCCTATTGCTATCACATGTAGAACTTATTGACACGACCACGTGCAAGCTCCGAATCTATGGACTCCTTCTCTATTAGGCCTTTGCAACAACACAAGCTCACCTGCTTGTGACTTTGAGACTCCACTTAAAGGTTTTGGATCTCTTTAGACATTGATCTTGTATGCAGCAACTTCTACAATACTGGATCTTGAGATGCTTCAAGGAATAACACCGGTAGAAGACTTTAGAGAGCTTTTGGGTACAAAACCCTAGATCTACAAAAGAGGCACAGGATGCACTCTAATCTATCTAAAAAACTCTGAAAACCCACTCTAGGGTTAGCTTATAATGTCCTTTAAATAATAGAAAAAATGGCTCGCAATTTGGGCTTCAAATGGTCAAGTTATGGGCTTTTTACATTTGCTGAATTTTTGCTGATATGCGACTTTCGATCGATCAAGTACCAATCGAATGACTTTCAATTGATTGAGTACCAATCAAACAAAACAGCTTGTAACTGATTTTTTTCATCCCAAACTTGAGGTTTTTTTTTTTTTAAAAAAAAAAAAAATTATCTTGGACTTCAATGTAGACCATTCTAAACTAATGAGACTTAGTTTTTGTCATGGTTTGCCAATATTACAAAATCAAAACCTAAAAATCTCCCCTTTTGGTAATCCATGACAAAACAAACATACAACATATTGCCCATATACAATAAAATGCCCAAATGCATCACAAGTCCCAACCTAAGATTCATAACCTAGAAGTTGCAAGATGAGGTAGAAGGTCTTGATCAGAATGTACCTATCTTTCCTGAAAACACTCAAAAGAACACATCACTGCATGTGTGGAAAGAAAGACAAGTAATCAATATGAAACACAAATATAAAAAACAAAAATAAACTAACTCTCCCCCTAAGTTAGATACATCAAAAAAAAAAAATTTAATTCTCCTCCTTTCAAAAACAATTTCATCTTCCCCTAAACAAAACATTTTTAAAAGCCTTTTCCAAATTTCATCAATTTCTCCCCCTTTTTGTCACGTATTAACAAAGACAACCCAATCAAAGAGTAAATAGAAAACATAGGAAACAAAAGATAAGAGAAAATAGAGAATTAAGGGAGCACCAACTCTATATAAAATAGAGACAACTCCCCTTATGAACAACAAAGGTTAAAAACAAGCTTCTCCCCCTACAAAAATAGGAAAAACAAAACAAGTTTTGGGAAAAACAGTTTTGGGGAAAATAGAGGAGGCGGGGAAAAGTAAAAACACAAACCAAACTTAAAAAAATGAGGTTAGACATGAACACAAATATTCTCTTTCAATAAATGCAAACTTGACACTATGTGACCAATAAACATATGCATGCAACGTGTTTAAGAGAAAATATTTGCACATTGATTATCCATCATATCTCTTAAGAAAAATATTTTCTATAGTTCACACATAAAAATAGCATATATTAAAATGTACAAAGGACAAAAAAAATTAATGAATCAATTTTTAAATCAAGTTGACTACCTAATTTAACAAGGTGTATGCATGTTATGTGTAAAAACAATGAGAGATATGACTGCAAAACTGCAAGATGGATACAAAAAACAATGCAATGCATGTGAATCCTAAACATAGATGATGCATGAAAAAAAATTGGTCAAAAACTTAAAAACTGAAAATTTTTTCAGTTTTGATTGGTCGAGCATCGATTGAATACCAATCGAGTTAGGCAGAAGCTAGACTTGAAAAATCTGGAAATTTTTGATTGATCAAAAATTACACTCAATCGATTGAAATTCTGGAAAACTGAATTTTTTGAAAAAATTGTAGAAGATTATGTAGAAAACACTCAAACCATATAATTTCATGAATGGGATGCATGAGAATGAGTTTAAAAGTTTTTTATAAAAACATCTGTTTTCAACCTAGGACTTCAAAACATAGATTTTTAATCATCAAAAGTACAATTTTTGCCAACCCTTAACCATATTTCGCATCAAACACCATAGAAAACACAATCTTGGATGACCACAACAAGATCACACACAATATCATGTACTAAGTTTAGCAAAGAATAGCTTGTGTAGTGTGTGCAACTAGAAATAGCTTGAGATACATGTGAGGTGATATATGGATAATAATCAATCACACTTTTTACAAAATTCATCACATAAGTTTGAAAGAGACTATCACCTAAAGAGTTACATTATAGAACTCTCACATCTCCTAGAAAATAAGCTTGCAATCATGTAATTTTTTTTAGCCTCATAATGTACACACCATTTTTATTTCATTGTGAAATTGTTATTTGAGCTAGACAATGTACACACCAATTTTATTATTAATTCGAGGCTACACCTTATGTTCTTTTGGTGCATGTGTTACACTTTCTCGAGTACAAAATATTATGATATGCACTAAGGTGTTCATGATTAGCTAGTAGACAGTGGTGAGATAGTTATTTATACTTTTCTCTTAGGATTTTTTAGTTCTAATAATCAAAAGCATATTGTTAAGACATATGTGATTCAATGTTGAGAACATATGTCATTATTTTATGTAACTGACTAATCCTTTGACAAAACGTATTGTACTTGTAATTGGGTAGATCTAGGATGTGTTTAATACTTCAAGAAACATGTTGTTCAAGTCTAGTATTAAAGCCATAAAGATTGGACCAAGAAACAAGTGAAGAAATGTTGTTGACTAAAGCTGGATAGATAGCTCAACACCTGCGGACAGATAGCTCGACAGTTGCTCGATAGATAGCTATCTATGGAGGTTTAATAAGGCTCGATAGATACTATCTATCGAGGTATCTATCGAGGTTACGGGTATTCAGATTTTCAGATCTGATTTTCGGCCCATGCTTACGTATTTGTGTAGTGTTTCTTCTCTCATAACCCTAGACATATATAAGGCTTATTTTAAAGGCCGTTACATAAGAGAATACAAGGAGAAATTATGCAAAAGGTGACCGATACCTTATTCTCTCTGAAAGAAGCTACTGCGTCTTTGCGTCTTAGGGTTTTGTAACCAAGTGCTTCTGGATCTTCATTGTTGAAGAAGTGAAGAACTTTGCAGCCAACATCTTCTTCAAGTTGGTATGGTAGTCACGTACTGGGAGCCATGCATCATTGGTTAGTCATGTACTGAGATCTGTGTAAAAAGGGTGGCGTTTATATATTGAAGAGTATAGAGGTTCTGAAGCGGTAAAAGGTTTCTGTTCTAAGTTCATCTACGGGGATTGTAGAGACTAGGGACAAAGGTTTTGTACTAGATCTGAAACTCCTCTTTACTATAAGTGGATTGCTTTTTGGGAAGGTTTCCTCCCAGATTTTTTACTGTGAAACTAGTTTGTTTTATTAGTTTTCCTGGGTTATCATATCTTGTCTTATTTACTTTTCCGATGCATGATATTGACAAGATATTGATGTTTGCTAGTTTTAACAATTTATACTCATAATAATTCTAATTAACAACTTGGATTTAAAACTTGTTAATTCTATCAACTAGTCTAAATTTCTAGAAAAGTGGTATCAGAGCGAGTTCACTCTAATTGGATTAATTTCCTGAGTGTGATCCTTGACCCCTGTTGTCATGGATAGAGGACAATTTTTAATTATACGTCCTTTATTTGATGGCACTAATTATGCGTACTAGAAAGTTTATATGAAAGTTTTTTTGTAGGCTCTAGGTGAATAGGTATGGCAAGCTGTTGAAATTAGCTGGATTAATCCAAAGGAAGCACTGGTGGATTGGGATGATGCAACAATCATAGTGGCAAATTTCAACAATAGAGCCTTAAATGCTTTGTTTTGTGGGGTGACCAACGAGGAATTCAAGAAAATATCATCCACGAAAGTTGTCAAGGAAGCATGGACCATTCTGGAGACCACCTATGAAGTTATCAAGACAGTAAAGACTGTGAAGCTTTAACGACTCACTAATAATTTTGAAGAAATAAGGACAGAGGAGGATGAGGCATTTGATGAGTTCTTTGCCAAACTCAAGGATATTGTGAATTTTGCCTTCAACCTTGGAGAACTTATTGCAGAACAAAATATTAGAAAAATCCTTAGGTCCTTACCTGAAAGATTCCGTGCCAAGATCACTACCATTGAAAAAGTGAAGGACATTGATCAAATTCCTTTGACTAAGCTTGTAGAGAACCTTAAAACCTATGAAATGGGATTAGGCTTAATGGGAAAAGGTGGAAAGAGTAAAAACTTGGCTCTTAAGGGTATAGAGGAAGAGATTGAGAACCCTGAAGATAAAGATGAAAGTGAAGATAAAGATGAAGATGAGGATGAGGATCTAACTTTCATAACTGATGAGATTATCAAGCTTCTTCCATTTTGGAAAAAGGATAAGGGTAAACCTCCTAGGAAATCTAAATCCTCATCGAAGGGCAAGAATGAGAAACCCCTCATCCAATGCCATGAGTGCAATGATCTATTAGTCAAACTAGATGAGACTACAAAGTTAGTTAAGACTCTTGTTGTGGAGAACGCCTCATTAAAAGAGAAGGTCAAGAATCTTGAAGTTGAGCTTAGTCAAGCTAGAACGTAAATAGAGAGGATGTCTAGTGTAAAGCTTGATGAGGTATTGAGTGCTAAAAAGCTGAGTTCTGACAAGACTGGCTTAGGATATGTTGTTTCCTCCAACCCCTCCTCTTCCATGGCTTCTAGATCAAGGACTATCTTTGTGCCCCAATCCAAAACTAATTTGGCTAATTCTAAATCGTTTGTTAGACCTCATGTTTGTCACCATTGTGGTGTTTCTGGACACATTTGTCCTACTTGCTTTAAGTTGTATCCTTATAAGCAAGTGTCCAAATGGTCACAGGTTTCCTCTCAAGGACATACACCTTTATTTGGAGAGTTATTAAAAGTCTTGAGCTTTTTAACTCAATTTTAGGAGAATTTAATTCTTCTATGTCCTTTAGTAGACATACTAGGACAAGTGCTTTTTTATCTTCATGGCTAAAAACTCGTGTTGTGTGGGTGAAAAAAGAGCCTAAGACTTAATTGTCTTTTTTGTTTATCCTCTGCTTTAATTCTTTTTATCTAGAGTAGGACTCTCTTTGCTTAATTTCTTATCTTTTTTTGGAATCATGCTTTCATGCATTTGCACCTTTCTATCATGCCTTCTTCCATATGCATCTTTCTTTCATGCTTTCATGTTGTTTGTCAATTTTTGTTTGATTGTTTAGTTTTTATTTTGTTTTGTTTTGTTTTCAAAATAAAAATAAAACGAAAGAAAAATAAGAAAAATACAAAAAACAGTGTGTTTTGTGTACATTGGTACTTGTGTACCTTGGATGGAAATTGAAGCAAAATTTTCTAAACTTTGTATCGTTTGCAGCTTAGATGAGCATATCTATGCACAACTAAGCAAGTGAGCCTTGTGGCTTGTGTTTGTGATGAGTAAGTTTAAGTGATCTCTTGAACTTAACACTTGTGTCGCTCTTTTTGATAGGAAGGACTAGAAAATCCTAAGAGAAAGGCATAAATAACCATCTCACCATAGTTGCCCACCAATCATAAAATGACATTTGTATAGCAAAAGTGCAATGTCAAAAGCTTAACATAATTGGGTATTTCTTCTCTCTCTTATATTCCCATACATGGTTTGCTTAAAAAGAAAAATATGCAAAGAAAATAAAAGAAAATAAAAAGCAAAAAAGAATAAAATGCTTTAAATATGATTGCAAGCGTGTATACTAAGAGATGTGAGAGTTATAGAATGTACCTTGAAGGTGATAGTCCCTATCAAACAATTATAATTATGTGTGAGTTAAAGTAATTTTCTCATATCTCAAATCGTCATAATATGTATACACTTATGTAATCTTGCGATGATTTTCACACACTACATGCAATATTCTTTACTACTCTTAATACATGTGCAGGTATAATGTGATTTGGCCATCACAAGGTTTGCATATGTTAGTGTATGCTCACTAAACTGTCTTGACTTATTTTTGA
The DNA here is from genome assembly GCF_001633185.2 of Quercus lobata. Classification (NCBI taxonomy): domain Eukaryota; kingdom Viridiplantae; phylum Streptophyta; class Magnoliopsida; order Fagales; family Fagaceae; genus Quercus; species Quercus lobata. Next base: position 131,736 of record NW_022154704.1, read on the forward strand.
AATATAGAATTGGTTAGACTTGTTTAGTGTGTGTGCGTGTGTTTTTTGGGATCTATGTGCTTAAAATTATTGTTGAGAGATGATGTTGATTGAATCCTTGGATGAGTTGCATGCTTGATTGCATTCATATTTGTGTTTTTCTCTTCTTTGAAAAATTGTTTTTAAGCAACCTCGATAGCTCCTTGACACCTGGCTATCTATCGAGATTTTTCAGCTTCTCTTTATCGCAATCTCAATAGCTTCTCGACAGCTTCTCAATCCATCGAGAAAGTTTTTGTCTCCTCGATAGCTTCTCGATACCTGTTCGATCCATCAAGGTCTGCTCGATAGCTGCTCGACACCTCTCGATCTGTTAGATCCTCTTGCATGCATTGTTTTTCACATGTTTTGCATCTTTTTGAATATCTTGTCATCAATAGCATCTTGTGTCATTACATTCATGCATTTATATGAATTTCTTGGGTAAAGCTTTTTAGCTTCTTGTACCCTTTGTCAATCATGACAAAAAGGGGGAGAAATTGTGAAGACTTTATGGTTTCTTTTTTTTATGATTCTACATATTAGGGGGAGAAATACATGCCTCAGTAAGGTGAGATGTGTTTCATCTTGTTGGAGGGAGTGCTTACCTCCTTCTTGTACACCGGTCTTGTGACCATGTTTACATACATTGTGATTATATTTGATATATATATATATGTATGTTCTTCTTCACCTACCTCTACATGTGATATTTTTTTTCTTTCTTTATACACATGGTTCTTATTCTTGTATACAATCTATTATTTCTGTTTCACACAAAGATACCTTGATGAGTTTTGTTTAAAGTGTTTCAGAAATACAGGTTGTCAAAGTCTACTTGCCATAAATTCTCTTCTTGCAAAGTTTTTCAAGAGTTTGTGTTAGGATAGATTTTATTGTATTTAACAAATGAATATGAGTTGAGTGATTTATGAATTCTCTCATATTTCATTTGTTTGTTGTGGTTCTGTCATGGATTGCCAAAGGGGGAGATTGTTAGGACATATGTGATTCAATGTTAGGAACATATGTCACTATTTTATGTCATTGGCTAATCTTTTGACAAAACGCACTTTACTTATAATTGGGTAGATCTAGGATGTGTTTAATATTTCAAGAAAAATGTTGTTTAAGTCTAGTGTTAAAGCCATGAAGATTGGACTAAAAAACAAGTGAAGAAAAGCTGTTCACTAAACCTAGACAGATAGCTTGACACCTGCGGACAGATATCTCGACAGCTGCTCGACAGATAGCTATCTATTGAGGTTTAATGAGGCTTGAAAGATACTATCTATCGAGGTATCTATCAAGGTTACAGAAATTCAGATTTTCAGATCTGATTTTTGGCTCATGCTTATGTATTTATGTAGAGTTTCTTTTCTAATAACCCTAGACATATATAACGCTTATTTTAGAGGCCGTCATATAAGAGAATACAAGGAGAACATATGCAAAAGGTGATTGATGCGTTATTCTCTCTGAAAGGAGTTACTGTGTCTTTGCACCTTAGGGTTTTGTAACCAAGTGCTTCTTGATCTTCATTGTTGATGAAGTGAAGAACTTTGTAGCCTATAACTTCTTTAAGTTGGTCTGTTAGTCATGTAATAGGAGCCATGCATCATTGGTTAGTCACGTATTGGGATTCATGCAAAAATGGTGGCGTTCATATATTGAAGAGTTTAGAGATTCTGAAGCGGTAGAAAGTTTTTGCTATAAGTTTATCAACGGGGATTGTAGAGTCTAGGGACAACGGTTTTGTACTAGATCTGAAACATCTCTTTACTATAGTGGATTGCTTTTTGGAAAGGTTTCCCCCCAAGTTTTTAACTATGAAACTAGTTTGTTTCATTGGTTTTCCTGTGTTATCATATCTTGTCTTATTTACTTTTTCGCTACATGATATTGATGTTTGTTTGTTTTAACAAGTTTTACTCATAATTGTAAGGTTGAATTTAATCAACCATCTTGTTAGCTTTATTCTATGCCAAATTTTCTTGTAATTCAGCATTTAGAAACCTTGTATTTAGGTGGGAATCATGTAAGGATAGTGTGTAAGAGAGTGTGAAGAAAAACTCAAGATTGTGCACTTAGTAAGGGACTCATGACTGGATCTCGTGGCTTGCAAGTCACCAAAGGATGCATATGAGTGAAGCATGCAAAGGAGCTGAACAGTCACGCCAGCAGGAGCACTACAGGACAAAAAGTCTAGTCTGGCCATTCAGAAAGCTTGCGGTTTGGACTCGCGACTTAGTCAAGTCACCAATCCACTCTGTTTAGGAAAAACTGACTCTTTGCATTCCAAACACACACTAGTATAAATCCCCCTTATACCCATGAAATGTAGAGAGCTTTCAGAGAGAATTTTGAGAGAGAAACCCTAGAGAAAAACAAGATTGACTCATCCACAATCTTTATCCTTTGATTCTCCAAATTCCTCTACTCTTACCATCTCCATTGTTACATCCTTGAGAGGTACATTAGCCAAAACCTTTCCTCAGTATACCCATATCTGTGAGGAGGCTATTTGGTGCTTGGGAAGTAGTTAGGAAGGGACCAATTGACATTGGTTGATGCTATGGGTTATAGTGGAATCTTGTAAGCTAAAGAAGATAAAGGTTCGGCATGACCTTATTGGAGCAAGAAGCTTGGAGGGCTTAGGTACACTGGATAGGTTAGGCTTGAGGGGTCTTCTACTGTTCATGTATCCCAACTTCATTCTTTAGTGGATTATTGACCTCTTGGAAGGCGGTGGAGAGGTTTTACGTCGAGAACTTCGGTTTCCTCTTCGATAACACATCGCTGTGTTGTCCTTGTGTTAGCATCTCTCTTCCCTTAATATTTGCTATTTAATTTCTGCTGTGGTTGTGATTTTATTTTGTTTAGATTGTTTTATCTATTCTGTTTTAGCTTATGTTCATATTCTGCACATATATTGTTTGATAATATGCTTGAATTGGTAATTTGTAATTTGGGGGTCTAAACATTCATAGTGTTTTACACGCTATTTGAACATTCAATTGGTATCAGAGCGGATGCACTTGCTATGGTTTAAATATCTTCATCATTTCTACTTCAATCTTCAAGAAAAAGGTATGGGTTTTCTTATTCTCACTATATATTTCATGTTCTTTGCCTTGGATTTCTTGATTTGCGAGTTGTTATTAAGATTTGTGATATATGATGATTCGGCCATGGGTTGGTTTATTTTTGTTGAGTTTGACTGAATGGGTTTTGTTGATACCGTTTTTAGGATGCTAGATGTTAGGTTATTATGAGTGTTTTTCATCCTTGACTTTGTTTCCTAATCTGTATTGTTTTGAGCATGTCATACCCATTGAGATATGTCTTATAGACATATGCTTCTTCTTCTAAATTTTTGTATTAGATAATGTTTGAGAGTACGATTGGTTCACAATGTTTGTCTACTGCATGATTGGATTATGTGTTTGGCTGTGTTCCCTAGGATGTTCATGTTGGGTTTCTGTGCTTACTATCACAATGTGTTATGCCTAAGAGTTGTTGATAAATTGTTTTGTGTTCTTTTGTTCTGAGTATAGACTGAAATGAGCTTATGTATCTCATGTCATGATTGATTCTGAACTATCTATAAACTAAATGTTTGCTACTTTTCTCTGTTCTTTTTAGTGCTACTAATCTCTTCCTGATTTTTGAGTTTCCATCTATTATGCTCTGTTTTTGTGGGCTTTTTTGCTGTGTTTTGCAGATGACTCCTACAAAGAAGAAGACTACTACCAAGAAGGGTGACAAGAGACTGAAGATGGATAATACAAAGTTCAGGTCTCCTCAACATTTTGAGAGGTACACTCAATTCTACTTAAAGGCACTTATCATCTAGGAGAGATTTGTTGACTTGGTGGATTTGAGGGACACATTCATTCCCAGTTGTTTTGAGGGCAGAGGTTGGGATAAGCTATTAAGTGATTTGCCTGGAGTATGTGAACCTCTGATTAGGGAGTTTTATGCTAATGCGGTGTTAAGAGAGCATGAGATCAATTGTTGGATAAGGGGACATGAATTCACCATAGATGTAGATGAAATTGATGAGGTGTTGGGTTTTGAGGATATCGATAACCATGATTTCACACATTACAAGGATAGGATGCTATCCTTAAAAACTGTTTGATGGAGTTAGAGAAGGGAGATGCCTCAACACCACTACCTTTACAGTTGATATGAGATGCCTAACTGTGATAATGATGTTCAACATGTACCCAGTGAAGAAGTTGACCACAATCAACAATGCTAGAGCCATCTTCCTCATGGAGCTCAAGGAAAACACCTACATAGACATCTGTGCTCATATCTTCTACACCATTGTTGATGAGACTAGAATAACATCCAGGGCCAAGCTAATTTTTCCCAGCCTACTCATGAGGCTTTTTAGAGCAAATGGTGTGGCAATTGCTCAAGATATCAGCCTCATGCCTACTCCCTCAGCCATTAACAATCTAATCATTACAAGGATAAGAGTTCGTCTTCTAGGTGATGAAGGGGAGGGTGACCAAGAAGAAGGTGAACCTATGGAGACTAAGACAAAGGCTGAAGGACAACCCTCAAGCTCAAAAGGTTGTGGCAAGTGGAGCAGAGCTACAACTTCATCTGCTGTACCTTCAGATGCATTCCAAGTCATCCTTGAGAGGATTGATGGGCTCAGAGATGTCCAGAATGAGCAATCTGACAGGCTAGTTGCTCTCCAAGATTAGATGAACTTACTTTCAGCAAAGCTTGATAGTTTCACCACCCGACAGTAGCCCTTTGGCCATTCTAGTAAAAAAGGAGGAGAATTTTGGAGGGTAGCTCTTGAGGGGGAGTGCCTTTTTGAGGGGGAGCATACCAAAAACTTAATTTCAGCAGTGTTTACTTTATATATATATATATATATATATATTTTTTTTTTTTTGGTGTTTTGATAGGGTGTTATTGTTATTATGGGTTTGATAAATACACTTGGTTTAAAATCATGGATGTGGTTTTAATACTTTGCTTAAAGCTTTTGGATCATTGGTTTATATATATATATATATATATATATATATAAGATGATATTCAGTTTAAGTTTACTGTGTGATTTGTACCCATGCTTTGTAACTTAGTACTTGTTGATTAATGTTATGCATTTTCTTTAAGTACATCACTCGTGTGCCTTTTGTTGGATTTTATATCCTTAATGCAATTTCCTTGGGTTGTTGCATAGGTTGAGTGTTGGACATGCAAATGATACTTTGCATTGAGCTTATTAGCTTGCATATCTGGATGTTCATTTCTTGTGTGAATGTGCATTGTAGTCACTATTTATAGTGATTGTTCGTTTTTCGTCAAGCCATGGTTTATTGCTTTATTCATTTTGCTTGATCGCATTGTGCTTGCTCCATATGCATTACAAGTTTTCTGCATACAATGATCATATTGTGTTATTGTTTTTCAGGAGATACTTGTTCTTATGGTTCAAGAGCTACACAAAATCTAGAGTTAGGTGTGAGTGAGTTTTGTTCAGCTGTTCCCAACTCACATGTTAAGTCTAGAGTTTGTTTTAGGGTTTGTCACGGAATAGCCGAAGGGGGAGATTGTAAGGTTGAATTTAATCAACTATCTTGTTGGCTTTATTTCGTGCTAAATTTGCTTGTAATTAAGCATTTAGAAACCCTGTATTTAGGTAGGAATCGTGTAAGGGTAGTGTGTGAGAAAGTGTGTGTGAAGAAAAGTTCAAGATTATGCACTCAGCAAGGGACTCGCGACTGGATCTCACGGCTTGCAAGTCGCCAAAGGATGCACATGAGTGAAGCATGCAAAGGAGCTGAACAATCACGCCAGCTGGAGCACCACAGGACAAAAATTCCAATCTGGGCATTCAGATGGCTTGCGGTTTGGACTCGCGATTCAGTCAAGTCACCAGTCCATTATGTTTGGGAAAAACTGACTCTTTGCATTCCAAACACACACCAGTATAAAAACCCCTTATACCCACGAAATATAAAGAGCTTTCAGAGAGAATTTTAAGAGAGAAACCCTAGAGAAAAACAAGATTGACTCATCCACAATCTTCATCCTTTAATTCTCAAAATTTCTCTACTCTCACCTTCTACATTATTACATCCTTGAGAGGTACATTAGCCAAAACCTTCTCTCACTATATCCATATCTGTGAGGAGGCTATTTGGTGCTTGGGAAGTAGTTAGGAAGGGATCAATTGATACTGGTTGATGCTATGGGTTATAGTGGAATCCGGTAAGCTAAAGAAGACAAAGGTTCGGCGTGACCTCATTGGAGCAAGAAGCTTAAAGGGCTTAGGTACACTGGGTAGATTAGGCTTAGAGGGTATTCTGCTATTCATGTACCCCAACTTCATTCTCTAGTGGATTATTGACCGCTTGGAGGGCGGCGGAAAAGTTTTATGCTGAGAACTTCGATTTCCTCTTCGATAACACATCACTGTGTTGTCCTTGTGTTTGCATCTCTCTTCCCTTAATTTTTGCCATTTAATTTCTACTGTGGTTGTGATTTTATTTGTTTTAGATTATTTTATCAATTCTATTTTAGCTTATGTTCATGTTCCGTATATATATTGTCTGATAATAAGCTTGAATTGGTAATTTGTAATTTGGAGATCTAAATGTTCATAGTGTTTTACACGCTATTTGAACATTCAATAATAAATCTAATTAACAACTTGGGATTAAAACTTATTAATTCTATCAACCGGGGTCTAAATTTTCTAACAAGTGGTATCAGAGTGGGTCCACTATGATTGGATTAATTTCTTGAGTGTGATCCTTGACCCCTGTTGTCATGGATAGAGCACAATCTTTAATTATACCTCCTTTATTTGATGGCACTAATTATGCGTACTAGAAAGTTTCTATGAAAGTTTTTTTGCAGGTTCTAGGTGAACAGGTATGGCAAGCTGTTGAAGTTGGCTGGATTAAGCCAAATGAAGTGCTAGTGGATTGGGATGATGCAACAATCATAGTGTCAAATTTCAACAGTAGGGCCTTGAATGCTTTGTTTTGTGGGGTGACCAATGAGGAATTCAAGAAAATATCATCCACGAAAGTTGCCAAGGAAGCATGGACCATTCTTGAGACCACCTATGAAGTTACCAAGGCAGTAAAGACTGTGAAGCTTCAATGACTCACTAGTAGATTTGAAGAAATAAGGATGGAAGAGGATGAAACCTTTGATGAGTTCTTTGCCAAACTCAAGGATATTGTGAATTCTACTTTCAACCTTGGAGAATGTATTGTAGAATCAAAAATTGTTAGAAAAATCTTTAGGTCCTTAACTGAAAGATTCCATGCCAAGATCACTGTCATTGAAGAAGTGAAGGAAATTGACCAAATTCCTTTGACTGAGCTTATAGGGAACCTTCAAACCTATGAAATGGGATTAGGCTCAATGGGAAAAGGCGGAAAGAGTAAAAACTTGGCTCTTAAGGGTATAGAGGAAGAGATTAAGGACTTTGAAGATGAAGATGAAAGTGAAAATAAAGATGAAGATGAGGATGATGATCTAACTTTCATAACTGATGAGATTATCAAGCTTCTTCAATTTAGGAAAAAGGATAAGGGCAAACCTCCTGGGAAATCTAAATCCCCAAGGAAGGGCAAGAATGAGAAACCCCTCATCCAATGCCATGAGTGCAAAGGTTTTGGTCATATGAGGATATAATGCCCAAACTAACTTATGAAGGAAAAGACCAAGGAGTCAAAAGATAAAGAGTTGGTCGCTACTTGGAGTGATACTGAGAATGACTCTTCTGATGAGTATGTGGATGAATATAGTCACATTATGGCTTTTGTTGCCTTAACGAACAAGGTGATTGTGGAGAGTGCTAATGACAGTGAGGATTCTTTTGAAGATGAAGTACCTAAGAAGATGACCTTTCAGGATGCTTATGATAAGCTATGCACTGAATTTATAAAATCTGAAAAGACTTCTCATCTTTGTAGAAAAGCGTTTAATGAGGTAAAGACTGAAGAAGCTGATCTATTAGTCAAACTAGATGAGAATACAAAGTTAGTTAAGAATCCTGTTGTGGAGAATGCCTCATTAGAAGAGAAGGCCAAGAATCTTGAAGTTGAGTTTAGTCAAGCTAGAACTCAAATACAGAGGATGTCTGGTGCAAAGCTTGATGAGGTATTAAGTGCTCAAATGCCTAGTTTTGACAAGATTAGCTTATGATATGTTGTTTCCTCTAGCCCCTCCTCTTCCATGGCTTCTAGATCAAGGACTATCTTTGTGCTCCAATCTGAGAAAGGTGATAAAGGTATGAAATCCAAAACTGATTTGGCTAATACTAAATTATTTATTAGACCTCATGTTTGTCACCATTGTGGTGTTTCTGAACACATTCGTCCTAACTGCTTTAAGTTGTATCCTTATAAGCAAGTGTCCAAACGGTCATAGGTTTCCTCTTAAGGACCTACACCTTTGTTTGGAGAGTTATTATAAGTTTTGAGCTTTTTAACTCAATTTCAGGAGAATTTTAATTCTTCTATGTCCTTTAGTAGACACACTAGGACACGTGTTTTTTCATCTCCATGGCCAAAAACTCGTGCTGTGTGGGTGAGAAAGGAGCCTAAGACTTAATTGTATTTTCTGTTTGTCCTCTGCTTAAAATCTTTCTATCTAAAATAGGACTCTCTTTGCTTGGTTTCCTTTCTGTTTTTGGAATCATGCTTTCATGCATCTACACCCTTCTATCATGCCTTCTTCCATATGCATCTTTCTTTCATGCTTTCATGTTGTTTGTCTATTTTTGTTTGGTTGTTTAGTTTTTATTTTATTTTGTTTTCAAAAAAATAAAAATAAAAAATAGTGTGTTTTGTGTACATTGGTACTCGTGCACCTTTGATGGCCATTGAAACAAAGTTTTCTAAACTTTGTATCTTTTGTAAACTAGATGAGCATCTTTATACACAACTAAGCAAGTGAGCCTTGTGGCTCGTGTTTGTGATGAGTAAGGTTAAGTGATCTCTTATACTTAACACTTGTATCACTCTTTTTGATATGAAGGACTAGAAAATCTTAAGAGAAAAGCATAAATAACTGTCTCACCACTGTTGCCTGCCAATTATAAAATCACATCTGTATGCTTCAGCATAGAAAAAGTACAATGTCAAAAGCATAACATAATTGGGTATTTCTTCTCTCTCTTACATGCCCATGCATGGTTTGCTTAAAATGAAAATATGCAAAGAAAATAAAAGAAAATAAAAAGCAAAAAGAATAAAATGCTTTAAATATGATTGCAAACGTGTATACTAGTAGATGTGGGAGTTATAGGATATACCTCAAAGGTGATAGTCCCCATCAAACAGTTATGATTGTGTGTGAGTTAAAATGATTTTCTCATATCTCAAATCGTCATAACTTGTATATACTTATGCAATCTTGCAATGTTTTTCACACACTACATGCATTATTCTTTGCTACTCTAGATATATGTGCATGTACAATGTGATTTGGCCATCATAAGGTTTATATGTGTTAATATATGCTCACTAAACTATCTTGACTTGTTTTTGAAATAAAAAATTGGTTAGACTTATTTAATGTGTATTTTTGGGATCTATCTGCTTAAAATTGTTGTTGAGAGATGATGTTGATTGGATCCTTGGATGAGTTGCATGCTTGATTGCATTCATATCTGTGTTTTTCTCTTCTTTGAAAAATTGTTTTTAAGCAATCTCGACACCTGGCTATCTATCAAGATTTTTCAGCTACTCTTTATTGCAATCTCGATAGCTTCTCAACAGCTTCTCAATCCATCGAGAAAGTTTCTATCTCCTTAATAGATTCTCGATAGCTGTTCAATCCATCAAGGTCTGCTTGATAGCTTCTCGACACCTCTCGATTTGTTGAGATCCTCTTGCATGCATTGTTTTTCACATGTTTTGCATCTTTTTGAATATCTTGTCATCCATAGCATCTTGTTTAATTACATTCATGCATTTATATGGATCTCTTGTGCCCCCTTGATCATCTTTATGTTTCTCAGGTGAAGCTTTTTAACTTCTTGTACCCTTTGTCAATCATGACAAAAAGGGGGAGAAATTGTGCAGATTTTGTGGGTTTTTTTTTTTTTTTTTTTTTTTTTTTTTTTTTTTTTAAGATTCTACATGTTATGGGGAGAAAAACATGCCTCTGTAAGAGGGAGACGTGTTTCTTCTTGTTAGGGGGAGTGCTTACCTCCTTCTTCTTGTACACCAATCTTGTGACCATGTTTACATACATTGTGATTATATGTGATATATATATGATGATGTATGTTGTTCTTCACCTACCTTTACATGTGTTGTTTCTTTTCTTTCTTTATACACATGGTTCTTATTCTTGTATGCAATTTATTATTTTTGATACAAAGATACCTTGATGAGTTTTGTTTAAAGTGTTTCAGAAATACAGGTTGTCAAAGTCTATTTGCCATAAACTCTCTTCTTGCAAAGTTTGTCCAGAGTTTGTGTTAAGATAGATTTTATTGTATTCAACATGTGAATATGAGTTGAGTGATTTATGACTTCTCTCATATTTCATTTGTTTGTTGTGGTTTTGTTATAGATTGCCAAAGGGGGAGATTGTTAGGACATATGTGATTCAATGTTCGGAACATATGTCACTATTTTATGTAATTGGCTAATCCTTTGACAAAATGCACTTTACTTGTAATTGGGTAGATTTAGGATGTGTTTAATACTTCAAGAAACATGTTGTTCAAGTCTAATATTAAAGCAATGAAGATTGGACCAAGAAACAAGTAAAGAAAAGCTGTTCATTAAAGATACTATCTATCGAGGTATCTATTGAGGTTACGGGAATTCAGATTTTCAGATCTGATTTTCGGCCCATGCTTATGTATTTGTATAGGGTTTCTTTTCTCACAACCTTAGACATATATAAGACTTATTTTAGAGGCTGTCACATAAAAGAATACAAGGAGAACATATGCAAAAGGTGACTGATGCCTTATTCTCTCTAAATGAAGTTACTGTGTCTTTGCACCTTAGGGTTTTTTAACCAAGTGCTTCTTAATCTTCATTGTTGATGAAGTGAAGAACTTTATAACCAACATCTTCTTCAAGTTGGTGTATTAATCACGTACTGGGAGCTGTGCATCATTAGTTAGTCATGTACTAGGATCCGTGCAAAAAGGATGGTGTTCATATATTGAAGAGTTTAGAGGTTCTAAAGTGGTAGAAGGTTTCTGCTGTAAGTTCATCCACAGGGATTGTAGAGTCTAGGGACAAAGGTTTTACACTAGATTTGAAAGTTCTCTTTACTATAGTGAATTGCTTTCCAGGAAGGTTTCTCCCCAGGCTTTTTACTATGAAACTAGTTTGTTTCATTGGTTTTCCTAAGTTATCGTATCTTGTCTTATTTACCATGATATTAACATGATATTGATGTTTGTTTGTTTTAACAACTTAGGTTTAAAACTTGTTAATTCTATCAACCGGGGTCTAAATTTTCCAACACGTGTGACTTCAAAATTAAGATAATGTGATCAAAAACTATAAACACTCCCACACAACATGCACTACATGGCTAAAACTAGCAAAGTGCAGTAAAATAAGCTCATTTAAGCTAAACAAGGTACATAAGCATGTTATGTTAAAATAATATGGCCAACCTTAAGTCTCTCAAAAAAAAAAAAAAAAAAAAAAAAAAAAGGCCAACCTTAACTGTAAATCCATGATGTGTAATACAACAGAAATAAAAATCTTTTTGGTTTCAAAAAAAATTTTATGACCAAAACTAAGAGCACATTATGCTAAATGATTAAAAATGCAATGCGTGACAGTGCTTAACTAAGCTATAAAGGGTACACAAACAAGAAATATCATTTTCTTAATTAATCCTTGAGTACATGTACAAACTAGTACATACTCACACAAAATCAGAAAATAGCTTAGTACTTATATAACACATACTATTCAAGTTTCTCCACAATGTCAAGCATGTTCTAAATCAAGAGAGAGATATCATAATTCATGTAATCCTCAAGAAAAATAAATCAAGACTCAAAATAAAATATTTTTTTCTTTTTGAAAAATTTTCAATGTTTTTGGATTTCTTTTAATAAAGAAAACAATCTAAAAAAAACAAGTCAACCAAAAACAGAAAGCAAACATGTCCACAAACAATTGAAAGAATTAAATCAGGGACCAGTCAGCAGCACTCACCTTAGAGAATCTTTTCTCACCCATATAGCAAGAGTCTTCAGCTTTGTAGGTGAAAATCCATGAGAAGTAGAGTGTATTTGAGGCATTACACCAATCTTCTGAGAAAGATTAAAATCCTGCAAATTCCTTTCACAAGCCTCAAAAAGATCAACTGAAACAATAATGTCATTTTTATTCAAAACATCACAATAAAAAATAGTAAGACACTTAAAATTATCCATGATAACAAGGGTGAAGGATCAACTCTTAGATCAAAGGATCTAAATACTGGAGCTAACTTGCTTTGATACCACTTGTATGTTTTTAGACCCCTTAAAATACAAGTTGTTTAACCTAGTTATTTATCCAAGTGATTACTTATATAAATCATACAGATCTAGGTTAAAAAAAGTAAATCATATCATGTAAATAATGCGGTGTTAGGTTTTGAGTTTGTAATGTTGGCAAACCATGACAAAACATGACAAAAACTAAGTCTTATTAGTTTAGAATGGTCTACATTGAGGCCCAAGACAAAAAACTCAAGTTTGGGATAAAAACTAATGAGTTACAAGCTAGTTGGTTCGATCGATCAAAAGACAGATTCGATTGATCCAAAATCGCATATTAGCAAAATTAGCAAACGTAAAAAAGCCATAACTTATTCGTTTGAAGCCCAAATCGCGAGCTATTTTTTCTAGTATTTAAAGGACATTATAAGCTAATCCTAGGTGGGGTTTTGATAGTTTTTTAGAGAGATTAAAGTACATCTTGTGCCTCTTTTGTAGATCTAGGGTTTTTGTACCCAAAAGCTCTCTTATGTCTTCTACCGGTGTTATTTCTTGAAGAATCTCAAGATCCGGTATTGTAGAAGTTGTTGCCTTCTCTTGTCATCAAAGGTGTTGATGATCTAAACCTTCAAGGGTGGTCTTGGAGTCACAAACAGGAGAGTTTGTGTTGCTAAACCTTTGGGTGGGATTTCAAAGTCACAAACGGGAGTGTTTGTGTTTTGCAAAGGCCAAAGAAAGAAGGAGTCCGTGGATTCAGAGCTTGCACGTGGTCGTGTCAGTGAGTCCTACTGGCGGGTAGCAATAAGAAGTCGAGCATGGAGGCTTGTAAGTCTTATTGTATGAACTTTGATTCTTTCTAGTGGATTTGTTTTCTACCTTGAGGATATCTAGGTTAAATCCTCCCCAGGATTTTTTACTGGTTTGGTTTTCCTGGGTTATCATATCGTTGTATTATTTATTTTTCTCCTGCTTTACATGATATGATTGTGATAACCTAGATTTGGAATTTGGACTAAGTAACAACTTGGCTAATTACCTAAGTTAATCCAATTGTGTTTTAAGGGGTTTAAAAACCAACGAAGTAGAAATATAAAGAACACAACGATATGATAACCTAAGAAAACCAAACTAGTTAAAAAACTGGGGAGGATTTAATCTAGCTATCCTTAAGGTAAAAAGCAAATCCACTATAGAGAATCGAAGTTTACAATAAGACTTAGACTACTAACATCCTATTGCTACCACATGTAAAGCTTACTAACCCGGCCACGACCAAACTTTGAATCCACAGACTCCTTCTCTATCAGGCCTTTGCACCAACACAAGCTCTCATGCTTGTGACTTTGAGACTCCACTCAAAGCTTTTGGATCTCCTTAGATGTTGATCTTGTATGTAGCAACTTTTGCAATATCAGATTTTGAGATTCTTCAAGGAATAACACCGGTAGAAGACTTTAGAGAGCTTTTGGATACAAAACCCTATAAAAGAGGCATAAGATGCACCCTAATCTCTCTAAAAAACTCTGAAAACCCACTCTAGGTTTAGCTTATAATGTCCTTTAAATACTGGAAAAAATGGCTCACGATTTGGGCTTCAAATGGTCAAGTTATGGGCTTTTTACGTTTGCTGATTTTTTGCCGATATGCGACTTTCGGTCGATCGAGTACCAATCGAACGAAACAGCTTGTAACTCATTTTTTTCATCCTGAACTTGAGTTTTTTTTTGTCTTGGACTTCAATGTAGACTATTCTAAACCAATGAGACTTAGTTTTTGTCATGGTTTGCCAACATTACAAACTCAAAACCTAACAATTTTGGTAGTTCATAAAAAAGCAAAAGCCAAGCTAGCACTAAGAAATGCAAACCTAGCCTAGAAAATCTAGGTAAAAGCCCTGAAAGTGGATGCGATATTTGAGCAATGGAAAATTTGATATTTAAAAAGAAAGTTATTGCAATTAATCAAGGTAAACAAGAAAAATTTCTTATTAAATCTAAAATTGCTTATTGATACTATATTTGGACAGATAAACTTGGAGTTTAATGGAAAAGGGTTAAGCAGGATGGATAGTTGGAGGTGAATTTTTGTCATATTATTTTCAATTATCATATATTAATCCATGTTTTCATATGTGACGTGTGGTATGTATACCTGACCAAATCATGATCACCAGGGATGAAAAAAATTCAAGCAAAAGGTTGTGCAAAGTATACTGTAAGACTATTGTTAATACCCATTTTAGCGACACATTTTTTCTACAAGCTCAATTCATGTATTATATTTTTATTTTATTCTTTTAAGTATGGCTTAAGCCCATTCAACTTATTGGGGAAATTGAGGAAGTGTAGTTTGGAGGATATGGGTCAATTTCCTTCAGAATTTTTGCATGAGCCCAACTCAAGCATGCTACCAAGTGGGCAAGGACATTGGTAGCACATCAAGCTCATGGAGGAGGTCTTGTACCCTAAATTTCCACCCCAAAAGGGCTTTTGTATTCTAGCTAACTGTGGTCCAAAGTTTCTGCCCTAACCTATTTTCAGTTTCTGAAACAACTAAAAATGAGGAGCTGATGGAGGCTGAGTCAATTTTTTCCTTAATTATGTATAAAGCATGCTAATTCTTAAACCCAATTAAAGAATTAAATATCAATTTAGCACTTAGGAGGTCCAAAGCCTTTCTCCTTGCCCAAAACCAGTCACTAAGAGCACCTAAAACTCAATATAAAAGGCCCCATTCAGATTCAAAACAGGCCAACCACATTTTACCCTTGGAGTTGAAACTTTAGAGCAAAAGCTCATTTAGCCAGCTAACATTCTCATAATTCTAAAGCTTGGGGTGGAAATATGGGTATAGGAGAACCTTCCCTTTCTTCCTCATGACCTCTCTCAATTTACTCTTCTTGTTGAATGTGGATCAAAGTTTCAAACCTATTGTTTTTATGTATTTTTCTACACTTTTATTATTAAACTTCAAAGCAAAAACTCATTCAACCAAGATGCATTCTCACAATTCCAAAACTTGGGGGTGGAAATATGGGTATAAGGGAACCTTCCCACTCTTCCTCACGACCTCTCTTAATTTTCTTTTCTATCTAATTATGGGTCAAAATATCAGATATATGTACTTTTTCTACATTTTCTTGTATTTCAACTCATTTTGATTTCTCTCTTGTTAAAGCGCCATTAACCTCTACTCATTAAATATTGGAATTTTTGTCTTGATACTCTCCACAAATAATCACTTCCAAAAAACCGAAGGGGAGATTTAGGCTGTTCTTTTATTTTTGGCCCTTGTCGCAAAACATTCCCGACAATTGTCAACATGACATATCAATTTGACTGCAGGACATATAAAAAGGATGAGCATATTAAGGTCATGCCCAAACCTTTGAGATGAAATCTTATGCATAAAGATATACTATACACATGATCCTTTGAAAAATGTTATAGCACCATATGGATGTTCAATATCACCCTCAGAGCATATTTAAAAAAGGGCAAACTACCTAAGTAGCAATTTAGAAAACATTTGTTGGAAATGTTAAGCATTGAAGATGATTAAATCAAATTAACATGTACAAAAGAACCATGATACACCCATTATTACAATATCTTTTTGCAAGATAATGTGTAACAGCATTGAACAATTTCACATAAAAAGTTCAATTATCTATATTTCTAATTGTTAGGGTCACAATTTTATATAATTGGCTAATCCTTTGACAAAATACACTTTGCTTGTAATTGGGTAGATCTAAGTTGGGTTTTATACATCAAGAAATATGTTGTTCAAGCATATCAAGTGTTTGTAATAAAGACATGAAGATTGATCCAAGAAACAAGTGAAGAAAAGCTGTTTCATTAAGTCTCGATAGATAGCTTGAGAACTTTCTTTCTAGATTTAAAATTTGTTTAGGGTTTTTTTTTCTCACAACCCTAGACATATATAAGGCTTATTTTAAGAGTCGTCACACATGGATATATAGACCAAGAGCTTTATGTTCTCTATGAGAATCTAATGCGTCTGTACGCTATAGGTTTTTGTAACCAAGTGCTTCTTGATCTTCATTATTGATGAAGTGAAGAACTTTGTGGCCAAAAACATTCATTCAAGTTGCTAAAGTTAGTCACATAATGGGATTTGTGTAAGAGGGTTAGTCACAAATTGGAGATTTGTGCATCAAGGGAAAGAAGGTCACTACAAAATCAAGTTCAATTGGGTATTGAAGCAAATGTTGAACTATAGATTGGTATTTTGGGATAGGCCATGGTAGTGGTAAGATTCCTTATACTTGTAACTGCTTGATTATTGATTAGTGGATTCTTGGGAGTGGTGACCTTAAAATCACTCGGTGAAGTTTTTGCCTTGCGAGAGGTTTTCCCTATTTGTCAATAAGTCACTGTATCAATTTAATTTCCATTGCATTTAGTTTAATTGGTGATTTGTTGGTGTCTTCACAATTTGCATGCAATTTAACCTAATTAATTGACTTGGGTAATTGAATTAATTAATTGGGGTTAAGATTTCTTAACCCAATAAGTGGTATCAAAGTGGCCACACTCTTATTAGGTTTTAATCTTTATTGTTTGATCCATTGACCCCCTGTTCTTATGGATCGTGGGCAATCCCTGATTATTCGTCCTTTATTTGATGGTACTAACTATGCATACTAGAAAGTATGCACGAAAGTATTTTTGTAGTCTTTAGATGAGAAAGTCTAGCTTGTAGTTGAAGTAGGTTGGACTAAACCTAATGATCCACCAGCATCATAGGATGATACTAAGATCAAGGCTACAAATTTTAACAGTAGAGCATTAAATGCCTTGTTCAGCACTGTGACCAATGAGAAATTCAAGAAGATCTCCTCCACTAACAATGCAAAGGAAGCATGGAATATTCTTTAGAACACCTCTGAGGGCACAAAAGCTATTAAAAACTCCAAACTCCAAAGGCTCACTGTTAGCTTTGAGGAAATAAGGATGGATGATGATAAGTCATTCGATGAATTCTATGCTATGCCCAAGGACATAGCGAATTCAACTTTTAATCTTGGAGAACAGATTTCATACCAAGATCACTACCATAGAAGAATAAAAGGATCTTGACTCTATTTCTTTGATGGAACTGATTAGGACTTTGCAAATGTATAAACTAAGTTTAGTAAGGGCTGGCAAAGGTAGCAAAAGCAAGAACTTGACTTTGAAGGTCAAGAATGATGACAACAAGGAATTGTCTAAAGTTGAGGACACTAAGTTGAAATCATATATCATCAGATAATAGATGTGTTGTGTATGGCTCCCTAAACCTTAGCGCCTAAATATATTGTTATTTTCTCTCAATTTAAATTACCTTTACTAAACCATCAAAAATCTCTTCAATTAAACTTTATTATTTTAGTTTTATTCTCTTGTGGTTTGCTAATCAATTCCCTTTTCCCTGTGAATTCGACCTCAGACTTACCGAGTTAGTACTTCGTGATAATCTTGCACTTGGGAGCATTATTTAAGTCGTAGCAACCACAAAGTCTTGATGGTGTATGGCCTACTAAGGAGCGAGTAACTTCTGGGATTTTTTGAGGGTGTGTTGTTCACTGGGGAACTTCCTTCTAGTAGGGAAATGATGATTATCTTCTTCTTTCTCGTAAATCATTGAGGATTAATGTTGACACTCATCCAAATTGCTATAAGTGGTTAGCTACTCAACCAAGTAATATTGTGTCATCCTTGAGGAGCCAAAATCAACTCTAACTCTCTTTAGCCCCTCCGGGAGAACTTCTTAAGGCTATCATGTTACTCTTCAACTTCAATGAATTCAACTCTCCTTTTTATCCATCCAAACAAAGGTTTATGCAAAAGAAAGGTTCTCCATCCAGGTCTCTCATCTGGAATGAAAAGGGATTCCAAGTGATTCTTTCACTTTATTAATCTTATGCATTGTTGGTTGTTGTGGTTTAAGTTAGTCTAGTTTTTTATTTATTTATTTTTTTGTTTGTTTTAATGCTTTGTTTTATGTTTCGTTTAAATAAAAAAAATTTAAAAATACAAAAATAGTGTGTGTTTGTTTATATTGGTACTTGTGTACCTTGGATGGTCTTTGAAACAAAGTTTCTCAACTTTGTATCACTTGTAGCTTAGATGAATATCTTCATGCACAACTAAGTAATGTGAGCTTTATGGCTCATTTACGTGATTTGGTTGATTTGGTTGATCTTTTATCATTCATATCTTAGTCACTCTTTTTGACAGGAAGGACTAAAACATCCTAAGAGAAAGACATAAATAACCATCTCACCACTAAAACTCGTCAATCATACAACATCTGTGTGCAAATCATAAAAGCCATGCTCAGTAAGGTGTATTATTTGCATAACAAAAACAAGATGTTTGGCTTACATAATTGTGTATTACTTTTCTCTCTCTTATATGCCCATGCATGATATGCTTAAAAGAAAAAAAATTATGCAAAGAAGATGAAAAGAAAAAAGAATCAAAATGCTTTAAATATGGTTGCAAGTGTGTTTCTAGGAGATGTGGGAGTTATAGGATGTACCTCAAAGGTGATGGTTCCCATCAAATAGTTATGATTATGTGTGGATGTATTTGATCCTTTTATATTATTACTCTTCATATAATGGAATACTTATACTCTCTTGCAAAAGTTTCATGCACAACACATGTAGTCTTTGCTACTCTTGATACTATTGTATAAGTACAATATGATTTGGCCATCACAAGGAATACATGTGGTAGTATATGCTCTCTAAATTGTCTAAACTTGTTTTTGAAAATAAAATTGGTTAGACTTATTTAGTGTGTTTTGATCTAGGAATGCTTTGCATTTAGTGTTGATGATGTGTTTGAGTGCTTAACATGCTTCTTGTGGTTGCTTATTTTGGTGTCTATCTTGGTTGCTTTCATCTTATGCTTTTTTTCCCCCTTGAAAAACCTTGTTTCAGGTTTCTCAATTGATGCTCGATACCTCCTCGATAGAAGCTCGATAGCAACTCAATACATGTCTCTTCTATCGAGATTTCTGGGTTTGTTCTCGATACCTCTTGATGGATAGCTTGATCCATTGAGCCAATTCTTTGGAGTCTCTATTTGCTTGATAGATACTCGATACCTCCTTAATATATCGAGAACCTTTTGCCATCGATACCTCCTCGATACCTTTCTATCTATCGAGTTTTTGCTCTTGATACCTGCTTGATACCTTCTCGATCTATCGAGCTACTTTTTTCTATATATATATTTGAGGTTTGACCCAAATCATTCCAAACTCAAATATCTCGATATCTCTCTCTTCTCTCTTGATCCAAACCACCCATTTTCACCAAAATCCTTCTTTCCGTCATATTTCCGGCCTCTATCAAGCTTCAATCCTTTGGTAAGTTGTTTAAATATATATATTTTTTCTCATTCCTCATCCATTTCATGCATTTAGACCTAGGTTTTCAAGATTTTGGGAAATTTTTGGGTTTTTGAGTTTTTTGTGAAATCTTTGGGTTGGGTGTTGTTGGTTTGTTCTCACATGCTTATGCATTGCATTCTCTAGCATAATAATCATGTTTTCATGCATTCTAGGTTGTGTGCTTGATTAAACAATGTGAATGCTATAGTTTGGATTGGGTTTTTGCCCATGATGGAATTTTTTTGCACATAACATGCTTAGGCATTATCATGCACTGTACTTCTTTCTTTCCTTCTTTCTTTAGCCTTGTCTTTTGCTGTGTTCTTCTTTTTCTTTCTCTGTCTAGTTTCCTGTCTATGGCACCCGACAAATCTATTCCTTCAATGAACCAGATCTCACGTCATGGTTCTTCTTCATCTTCTTCTCCCTCTATTCCTGATTTTGTGAGGTTCTATAATGAGAAGGCCAAATAGGACTTTTATGAGAACTTCTCTGACTGAGCAATTCATTTAGAACGCCAGGTCATTCTATTTGATTTTTGAGACACTCCTCTTCCTGGTGTGTTTTGCTCTCGGGGTTGAGCTTCTCTTTATGGGATGCCCAAGAGGTGTCCTGGTATGTTCATTTAGGAGTTCTATTCTAACATGCATGCCATCGATACCTCTGTGCCTAGGTTTACTATGGTATTATGAGGTATACGTATTGTGGTCACCTCGGAGTTTATTTTGGAGGTACTACACATCCCTAGGGTAGAGAAACTAAAGTTAATTTTTTTTGCAACTATAGCAAACTGGTATAAATACCAGTTGGCTGTAACAAGTTATTAAAAACAAAATACAATTTTTTATTAAGATTATATCTCTTTCTTTAATTAAAAACTCAAATTCTCTCTCTTCCTTATTATTTTAATGAGTTGTTTATATTAGGGATAATTGCAGATTACCCACCTATGGTTTAGCTCGAATTTAACTTACCCACCCGTGATTTCGTTTTTGACACTTTACGCACCCGTGGTTCATTCTGTTTATGCTCCGTAACCCACCTCTAATTTTTTTTGTTACTCTAACAAGTTTCATCAAAAAATCGAATAAGAAATCAGATCAAACACGTCCCATATTCCTTCTCTTTCAAGTTCTTCCTACGTAAGAAGCATCTAAATGTGTAAATTCACACAAAATAACATTAAAAACTATTGCTTCCCTTAACACAGACCATGCTCTACATTTATTTATTCTCCAAGTAAAAAAGCTGTTTTTGATTAGGCAAGCATAACTTTACCTGACTTAGAGAGATCAGTGGTCAAAATTTTCCAGTTAGACTTGTCATAGCATGCTACGGAAGCTCCCATCGAAAGAAACCCAATATGTGATCAATCTGGTAAGTTGTAAAGTATTTTACCATCTGTCACGGAAGCAAAGAAAAATAACCTTTGGCTTATTCACAAAAATCAGTGAAAGATACATGGCATCAAGACCAAGGCACATTGAGGGTAGGATCAAAATCTATTTAAAGAACAAAACCTGGGTTAAACGAGCTCGCCACCAAGCATAGTTGCCTTTTGATCTTCTTTTAATCTTCTTCAGGAGAGTGAAAACCCTAACTTTTAGATCTTGTTTCTCTTGTTTTTTAATAAAAATTTTTGTTCTGGGAGGAGAGAGACATAAAAAGAGAACAAAACTACATATTTGCCCTTATTTTTAACAGAGGTGGGTAACAGAGACTAAACGGAAGTAACCTCAGGTGGGTAAAATGTCAAAAATGAAACCACAGGTGGGTAAGTTAAATTCAGGCTAAACCACAGGTGGATAATCTGTAATTATCCCTTTATATTATTTTAAATGAAGTCAAAAAAAGAAAAAAAAAACATTTGATATTAGGTGTATTGTAAAGTGAGGTGGTAAAATAGATAAAATAGCTATTTGAGGTACTCAAAGGTTAAATTTTTAACGCTACTACTGTGAATGCTCTAACTTCAAAAAATAAAAATCCTAGTCAACTTAATATTAAACAAAGTTATTTTGTTTTTGTTTTTGTTTTTTTTTTTTGTACATGATTGCATCTTAATGTATTTAGAAACAACGATTTTGTGTATTTATAAAATTTTAATACTATATGAATGTTTATTTGGAGTTTTCTTTTTTCTTTATACTCTGGCCCCTACTAGGTTGAAATCCTTAGTTCGTTCTTATTGGTACGTGATTTTTTTTTTTTTTTTTTTCATTATAGTGATTTTTTTTTTTCATTATACATCAAGCATAATTGTGAAAAAATTTATAAAAAATTGTTGTGACTAGATAGAATTATTATTGCATAAAATATCCGTCATATCAAAAATCTTCCACAAGACAATTTGCTTGACTTTAACGACTTCATTATCCAGTAAAATTTCCTTGAGGGTGTGGAACACATGTTTAAGTAGTGAGCCTTTTCTGCCGAAGACCAAATTTCTTCTTTGTGTCCGGGTATTCTTTTCTTCGTTTATGATCTTATCTTTGTAGCTTTTTTTGTACTGACAATAAAAGAAACCAAAAACATAAACATTTGGAGTGCATTATCACTTTTCCAATCATTTTGGCTTCTTCCTCAAGACTTCTCAAGTCTTCACTCTTCCCTGCCCCACTTCTCTTATTTTTCTTATTCCTTTTTTTAATCTTTGTTTTCTCTGCCACAGTTGTCCGTTTCTTTCTTTTATTCTTTTTAAAAAATTTATAAGCAATAACAATAATAATAATAATAATAATAATAATAATAATAATAATAATAGATAATTATTTTTAATAATTTTTTATATTTTCTATGAAAGTGGTATAAAATATTTTCTAAAATAGTTTATTCACAAATGACCTAAGAGCATCTATTAACCACGAATCCTCTTAATCCCAATTTATTTTGGTGTGTTTTGGTCAATTTCAACTTGTATTGGAATTTCACATGTAACGACAGATATGATCTTGTTCATTCTCTATATGTGACAGAGAGGAATTTATAGGAAAAAAATTGATAGATTATCGATGGTAGATAAAAAAGTAATATTAGTAATAAGTCTAAATAAGAACTAATAAAACCTTACCTACTCAATTTTTCTAAGGTTTTTTTTTTTTTTTTTTTTGGGCGTTTGTAACTTAGCTTGTGTGTACAAACGAAGCCAAACTTAAAATTTTCATCATAAAAGATGAGTTTTATTTTTTATATTTAAGGAAATGAGTAGTCCCCCTTTTTTCTATTGTTTTCTTAATTTCTCTTCTCTCATTCTTTTTTGTTGTATTTGATATTGTATGAAATAATTTATTATTAAAATTTTAATTTATATAATATAAAATTGATAAAATTGTCACATATTTGAATATATTGTATTATAAATATTTATAAAAAAAATAAAATTGTGGTAATTCCTATGGGTAATTTTCTTTGTAATCAGAACATTATTGAATTTTTTTTTTTTTTTTTTTTGTGAGAATCAACATTATTGAATACTTGGTAAATATTAAGAAAGGAACAAGTGAGGACTACAAAATAATTTTCCGCCTACCAGACTCTCAGTTATCAGTTATCACATCGTTACTCACGCGGAAAGAATAGTCTCGACATCATATTATAAATAAATCAACTTGTCCACTTGAACCAATTATATCAATTATCACCTTCTTTTGTAATAACTTTTTAATTATTTTCTTTTGAAAATCACTCACGCTGGTTCTCCCTCTCTGCTACAATGGGCAATACGAATCTTTGCACCACAGTCCTACCATGTTTAACTTTCACTACTCTTTACCTCGCCTTCTTGCTGCTCCACCTGTCCAACACATTAGCCATTAACTCTCCGTCTCCTTACAAACCAGTCGATAATATTATCCTTAACTGTGGCTCCTCTGACAATTCGACTGCATTAGATGGTCGGACCTGGACTGGAGATGACAATTCAAAATTCTTCCCTCAAGAACTATCACAAAACCAGGCCTCTCTAGCCACAAACTCACTTAAGCAATCCTCATCTGCTTCGCAAGTACCCTATACCACTGCCCGCTTGTCTGTCTCCCCATTCACTTACATATACCCACTCACTACCGGCCAAAAATTCGTTCGACTATACTTCTACCCAGCTACGTACAGCAATTTCGACCGCTCTAATGCCCTCTTCTCTGTCAAAGCTGGAACTTTTACCCTTCTTCGAGACTTCAATGCTTCACTTACAGCAGATGCCGATGGTGATCCGGATGATACAATATTTAGAGAGTTCTGTATTGACATCGTGGAAGATTTGAGGCTGAACATAACCTTCATTCCAAGGGATTCCAATTCATTTGCTTTTATCAACGGAATTGAAATTTTGTCCATGCCTTCTTATCTCTATTACACTCCGTCTGATGATAAGAGATTCCCTTTAATCGGCGAGGAGTACATGTTCAGCATTGATAACGGAACTGCTCTGGAGACGGTATACAGAATAAATGTTGGAGGGAACTACATCTCACCCACTGAAGACACTGGAATGTTCCGGAGCTGGGGTCAGGACGAAAAGTACTTGACAGAGGATTTAAGTTCTGTTCTACCTGTTAACACAACTATTGAACTGCTATTTACCAAAATACCAGCCTACACTGCACCAGAAAATGTATACTGGACTGCCCGGACTATGGGGATGTACGAAGCAATCAATAAGATTTACAATTTCACTTGGGAATTTCCAGTAGATTCTGGGTTTGAATATCTTATTAGGCTGCATTTCTGCGAGTTTCAACCAGAAATTACTTTTTCTCACAACCGAGTGTTTCTTATTTTCATAGCAAATCAAACTGCGGAGACTGCAGCCAATGTGTGGAAATGGGCAGGAGGTAGCAAAGGTGTTCCCATATACAGAGACTACGCTGTGTCAATATTTGGCGAAGAAAACCAGAAGAAAATGAACCTTTCTATCGCCCTACAAGCGAACCCCAATGACTATGTCACTTATTTCAATGATGCAATCTTGAACGGTATCGAAATCTTCAAAGTAAGCGACGTCAGTGGCAATCTTGCCGGACCCAACCCCGAACCAGTTCCATTGACCCCTCTAAAGTCTGTGCAACTGATACAATCAACAGAGTCGAAGAAGAATAATAGAACAATAATAATTGCCGTTGGTGGTGGAGTTTCTGGCTTTACTATACTCCTGATTCTCGTAGTCTTGATTTTCCGACTAGCCGAAAGAGTCAAGGATTCCGACAACTCAACAAAGGCAAGCGGGTCAACTCTACCTTGTAGTTTGTGTCGCTACTTCTCACTCGCTGAGATTATAGCAGCTACCAACAATTTTGACAAAGTACTCATTATTGGTGCTGGAGGGTTCGGTGACGTGTACAAAGGATACATTAATGGTAGTGCGGCTACCCCAGTTGCGATCAAACGATTAAAATCCGGTTCTCAACAAGGAGCTCAGGAGTTCAAAACAGAGATTGCGATGTTGTCTCAACTCCGCCACCGCCATCTTGTTTCTTTGATTGGATACTGTGAGGATGGAAACGAGATGGTACTCGTGTATGATTACATGGCTCATGGGACCCTTCGTGACCATCTCTATAACACCAAGTGTCAGCCACTTTCTTGGAAGCAACGACTCCAAATCTGTATTGGTGCAGCACATGGGTTGAACTACCTTCATACAGGTGCGACACATACAATCATTCATCGTGATATGAAGAGTACAAATATCTTATTAGATGAGCAATGGTTGGCCAAGGTGTCTGATTTCGGGTTGTCAAAATTTGGTCCCATTATGTCCAAGTCCCATGTTAGCACAGTGGTTAAGGGTACATTTGGATATTTGGATCCGGAATATTATCGCTTTCAACAACTTACTGAGAAGTCTGATGTGTACTCCTATGGTGTAGTATTGTGTGAAGTGTTGTGTGGAAAGCCACCAATCATACGTACGGATGAGGAGAATCCAATGGGTCTAGCAGCATTGTTCCTACAGTGCTATCGCAATGGAAAGCTTGATCAAATTGTTGATCCATCTTTGAAGGGGGAAATTGAACCTGAATGTTTGAAGAAATTTGGTGAGATTGTAGAGAATTGTTTGCTTGACAATGGAACCAAACGACCATCAATGAATGATGTGGTTGGGGGGCTTGAGTTAGTATTGGAGTTGCAAGAGAGTGCAGAAAAAGATGTCAAGCTTGATTTGGCAGAAGAAATTGACATGAATGATGATGATGAGCTTGCTTTGATCCCTATGTCAGATGTCAATGAAAGTGATGACATGATTTTTAGTAGTAGTGGAAAACTCTCAAGTACTAATAGCAATTGTCAAGTGACCGTAGTATGCCGAGGAAGTTTTGCTAGAAAGGATTCTGATGGATTGATATCCTCCAAGGTAATGTTGTCTGAGATTATGGATCCTAAAGCTCCATAAACAAAGGTGGGGAAAAAAAGTTGCTAGTTGAATTTTCAATATGGCTGATTGTAACTGCCAAAGTCCTTACTTAATTTCCTCCTTGAATTATGAAACTTCGAATCTGTCGAACATTCCCTAATTTGCTATTGATCCTTAGTCTTTTAAGTTCAAATGATAAGCACTCTGAACAAAATACTCACCCGAATTTTTGTGGCAATCCAAATATGACACATGCCCCACCTTTTTGTGGCAATGCCTCTACGGGGATTCCATGGGTTTTTGCATCGTCCGGTGAGGTGATCTGCAAATAAGCTTTTCCCGGTCTTTTGTAATGTTTAGTTGCTGTTTATGTTTTGGATGTAGTGGAAGACTTGTTCTGTTTTTGCATTTTGTAATAGTTTCTGTTTAGTCCAGTGTTGTCTTCAGGGTCTTGCGACTCTGGTTTAGTTTGTTTGAACTCTGTTTTTCTGTGTCTGTACGTTTCCGTTCATTAATAAAATTCTGCTGTTATGTGAAAGAAAATATATATCTGGAACATCAAATTGTGACAGTGGGATCTGCAATATTTTAGCAACATAATCAGGCATAAAAGTATGATATAAAAGCTCCAAATTCCACCAATGGGTATCCCTATCAATTAGATCGTAGCCACCTTCATATCTGGATTAATTACTTAACAGGCAAAACAATCTTGTGACAACTGATAAGGAGCAAAATGGAGCCAAGGATCTTGAATTCTTGATAATCTCAAACAGATTCTCCATTTCCAATTTTTCAGCGCAGACTCTGTTTTAACAATTAAGTTCTCTCCTCACCTGCTAGAACACTGTGCCGAGTGTAAGATGGAGAATGACCCAACGTAGCATGCATAAACAGAGCATTTACGATAACACTTGGCCTTCTAAATTCTTTCCAAAATCAAGTTGGGAACATTTAATACTCTCCAACACTTCAAAAAAAAATTAAAAATTAGAAATTAAAAAAAAGGGGGCTTTTTTCTTTTAGAAGGTAACACCCTCTAACCTTACTTAGAACATCTCCAATGGTCTATGTAAACTCAAAATTCTCTCTGTAATAGAGACTGAAACCCAAAAAAGCTCTCCAATGGACTCTATTCCTAGATTTTTTTTTTTTTTGGCTCATGAACAGTAGCTCATCAAGTCTGATGAGCTACTGTTCACTTTTCAAATGTTTTTTTTCTTATTATCATAATTAGGTGTTGAATAAAAAAATATTGGAAGATGTGTAATTGTTAAAAAAAGAATAAATAATGAATGAAGAAATAATATTTAAATGAGATAGAGAATCTGTTGGAAGTGTATTTGAAAAAGTGAGTAGCTAAAAGGTAAAAGTCACTGTTCATTCTCCAAATAGTACAAAATTTTAGAGATTCTTCTAGAGATGCTCTTAGCCAACATAGTCAAGTTAAAAGATTCAAGTTCTTTGTGAACCCAAGATACACAGCTTACTCCACTTTGTCCCCATTAGTATGAATTCACCATCTTTGCAATCTCATGACATAAGTTATGTGGCAATTTAAAATAGCCTATCACATAGGATGGGATTGCTTGAATCACATAGTGAAGGATTCTAATTTAATTAGTGTAAAATTTTTTGACAAGTTCATAAAAAGAAATCGATAAGTGTAATAATGCTAAATTGCTCTTTTAAGTTTATAACTAAAATTTCCTCTTAAAAAAAGTTGTTAACTAAAAAAACAAAAACCTTACTCTCTCTCTCTCTCTATCTTTTTTTTTTTTTTAATAGAAAATAAATGTAACCAAAAGATAAGCCTATTTCATAATTTGTATTGATGAATTTTTTTTAATAGTGATAATTGTTTAAGTTTATTTGAAAGAAGTTGTATTATTTTAAATTTTGAATTTGATAGTAGAAAAAGTAGATGAGTGGGATAAGGATTGTTAATGGGCCGGCCTCCCATTTTTACTTGGCCCATGGGCACAACGGGTTAGGCATAGCAGGTCGTTAACTAGACAGTTAAAGGGTCGAGTCAGGCTAGGCCAAAAAAGAAAATCCAAACCCATGATCCTGCTCGTAGGCAATGCTTATTTTGTCTTTAGTAGGCAGGGGTATCGGGTTGGGCCTAATGGGATGCCCATAGGCTTGTATTAGCATCTTATTTTATTATTTTTTATAAGTAAAGAATCAATTTTTTATAAGGGACGAATCAATCTAGTTTTTATAAGGAAAAAAATCAAAGAATTTGAAACTAATTTAATTTTTTTTTACAGTCAAATATATTTAATTTTTTATTTTGTTGATGGAAACCTTTTTTTTTAATTATTTTTTTTAAGGCTTTATATGGTTTTTAAATTTTTTTTTAATAAAAAAAATCCATTGGCTAATTCAAAGTTGCTAGACTACTATAAAATATATATATTTATTAAACTAAGTTTAACAAAATCACTTTAAGTATCTTAGTGGTTATGAGTGTTCTCTTAAAAAATTCCTCTATAATGTTACAATTACCATGTAAAACATATTACAATAAATCAAACTTTCTTTATGAGTTTGCACATTACAACTAACAAGTAATTACCATGTGAGTTTCAATTAGGTCAACTGGTAAAGTCTCTAATGGTTGAATAAGATATCTGGGGTTCAATTCCTGCCTACACCAAACAATGATTGGCGCCATAGATTGAAACTTTCTAAAAAAAAACAAGTAATTACCAATTTAATTATTTAACAAAAAAAAAACAACCAATGTTAATTAATTAAAATTATAAGTATTTCTACTAGTTTATGTAGGAAGTTCACAACATGGGGTTGCTAGATGCATAACAAAACCTAGGGTAACCCAAAAAAAACCGCTATTTGTCATTTGGAGCAACACAATCACACATAGAACAATTTCTTCTATCTTTTTGAAACAGGACTTGAAAACTACAAAATGCCCATATGATTCACTACACATATCATTAATAAAAGCCTAGTTTTTAGCTCATAATTGTAATCTTGTGTTTTCATTATTGAGAATACTAAGTATTTTAACACACACACGGAAAGAGACGAGAAGGTCTTAAAAAACTGATAGTAGTGTATATTTAAAAGAGCCTCTGTGTTTTCAGAGGTTGTAATGCATTGTAATGCCCCAAGCTTAAAAAAAAATAGGATCAGATTTTTTGGATCCCACATGCCGCGCCTACCCCATTCACTACTACCACACATTACACTCCTTTATCTCCCTCTTTGGCCAGTCAACTTCCATTTCACACAAACACAACACACTTCTTTCTTTCTCCCTCACACTCTCCCATCTACTCCTCAACACCACCTCTACCATCTTTTCTAACGAGGCTTACCGGAAAACTCCTTAGGAATCTCTAAGGCATCTTTTTCTTTTATTTAAGGTAAAAGCTCCTAATCTTTTTGGTGGGTTTTTATACTTTTGCAAGAGATTCTCTTTATCTAAGCTTTTGGATTGATAATCTTGTGTTTATGTATATAGGTTTTGATTTGGTGGACTTATTTGATAAATGGGTTTATGGTTTTACAAATGGTGGCTATCTAAGGTTTACTTATGGTGGAAATTTAGGGGTTTGGGTTTTATCATGTGATAGTCTGTAAATCTAATTTTCCATTACTATTGAGTTTATTTGGAGCTAGATGAAGATTTAAAATTCTTGTCTTGGTAGATATTATGATTTTGTTTCATGGGTCTCTCTTGATGATGATGTCTAAATCTTATGGAAGTTACTAATAAATTGTTAAGATTTTAATATTAGGGAGATGATCTTGAATCATTTAATTTTATAAATTGGGGTATATGCCTTGTAAAAAAAATTGTTGAGAAACTTTGGAAGTGTAAACCATTACTTGTGAGGTTAAATACTTAGGTTTGCCTAATTAATATCTTATTTAGTGATCTCTAATTCGTAGTTAGATGCAATGTCAAGCTTTATGCTTATCGTTATAGGCTTGCTTGGTATTGTTTAGATTCTAGCTAATCTCCTTTGGAGCTTGGAGTATTAGGCTTTTGTGGGTTAAGGTAAGTAGCCTTTTAATGAGATTTTTGAAAAATAATCACATGACATGAAACGTTGTTTTTGGGTTAAACACATTTTGGAAAATTATTTGTGAAATTATGTTTTTCTAAAAAGTGTTGTATTGTGACCCCATTATATATGGTTATATATGAAAAGTGTATCATGTTTAATATTGCATATGGGGAAATGCATGAATATTGGGCATGGAAAAGAAAAGCATCTTTGAACACCTTTGATAACGGATTTCATAATTTGTGGTATTATTTGAAAATACTAAAGATGTTTTGTCTTAACTTGTATTATTTGGGAAATTGATAGAAAACCTTATTGCAAGGAATGATTTTAAGGACCTTGAGAATTTTATGGATATCTTGGTTATTGGACAATTTTATGAAACTACTTGTAAAGTAAACTGTGTATTTTGAATATATTTAATTTGTAAACTTCTGATGTGATTTTACATTGTACCATGATATTGGTGATTACGTCTTTGTGACAATGTTTGTGTGACATGTGACTACCTTGTCTTTGTGACGATGAGTCAGGTTAGTGTCTCTCACTTTGCATGACCCAAGTAAATCCTTGAATGTGTGGGTGAGGTTGTTGCCCATATGGCCAAAAGATCACATGCAAAAGGGGTATTGTATAGTGCGTTCTCCCCTGTTCCCCATGAGAGGGAGAGGTAAATCCTTGAGGGTGTGGATGAGGCTAGGCAGGGTTGATAGACCACATGCGAAAGAGGTACTATATGGCAAGTTCTCCCCTGCTGGCAATGGGGGGAAGAGGTAAATCCTTGAGGGTGTGGATGAGGTTGCTACCCATGGGGCCAATAGACCACATGCCAAAAGAGGTATATATCGTGCTAGTGGTTTGTGAGTTCTGACTTGTCTCTATGGTGGTATAATGTCTTTGTGACATTTCTGTCTTTATGGTGGCTTTTCATATGGCTTGGGTTGGCTTTTTAGGTTTTTGGAACAATGTGGTTATGCACACACTAAATATATTATGTGGTTTCATGATGATCCTTTTTTTTTTTTTTTAACTTTGGGTGGCATTATATAATCATTCTCATCATGTTATTATAATGATCTTGTAGTATTCAATTAGAAATTCCTAAAATATAACATGCTTTGTAAACTATTTATCATCATGAAACTTGTATTTCCCCTCACCCCATTAATTATTCTAGGGGAATTACACTTTACCACCTTAAACTATATCCTAGATTACATTTTGTACCATAAACTTTTTGAATGCAAGTTTTGCTCCCTAAACTATGACTCTTGTTATACTTTGCACTCTAACATTAAGTTTTCCGTTAATTTGGATGGAAATCCAAAGTTTAGGGTGTAAAGTGTAATCTAGAGTATAGTCTAGGATGGTAAAGTGTAATTCCCCCAATTATGCTACTTACTGGGCTCTGTCTCATCCCATTCTTTCACAAACTTTTTCAGAGTAGGCAACGATTATTATGAGACAGGTTTTTGTGGCTAGCAATAGTTAGACTTACTATTGATGGAGGTTCGATTTTTGTGATGGTGACCTTTAGATGATGTACATCCTAGAGTAGGCTTAAGTCATTCTTTTGTATCTAATAGTGGTTATGACTTTTATTTCCATTGATGAGACAAATTATTGATGTGTAATTATATTTATTCAAACATCCATTCTTTTGTGGCTAATGGTCCTTGTAATTATTGCATAGAACCCTGACTTACTTTGAGAGTAACTTTAATGAAATTATTATTAAAATTCTTGATGTTGGTACTTGGTATGAATTGTTTGGATTGAATTGTCAAAAAGGAAAAATATACAGGTATCTTTAGGATGTATTTTCTCATGCTTTGGACCTTTTTGGGTTTCGGGCGTGACATGCATGGACTCAAGTGTGATTAATTTCACATGTTAGCCTAATAGTTTATTAACAAGTTTCAATTAACTAAACTGGTAAAATCTATTGTCGTCAAATAAGAGATTTGGGGATTTGAACCTAGCACACCATAAAACGACAAGTGTCTAAACCTAAAATAAAGAGTAATCATCATAAAATGGATGTTATATGTTGAAATTCTATTGTATCCATAAAAAAGTCTTTTTAATTCTATCTATAAGTGGGGATAGCATTTTAAATACATGTCTCTCCCCATTACAAAAAATTGGACCTATAGTGGCGTTTTCAATAAACGCTACTATAGGCAAATCTATAGTTGCGTTTGGAAAGTCCTGTAGTGAATTTTAAAAAAGGGTCTATAACAGCATTTGTAAGACCAAGACCTATAGTGGCATTTGACAAATGCCACTATAGGCCCTTGTAAGAGTAGGACCTATAGTGGCGTTTGTCAAACGCCACTATAGGCATTTGTAACAGTAGGACTTATAGTGGCATTTGTTATAGTGGCATTTGACAAATGCCACTATAGACTTTTTTTTTTCTGCAGTTGGGTAGTGCCTATAGTGGCGTTTGTCAAACACCACAACAGACACTTTTTTTTTTTTTTTTTTTGGTTTGGTTTTTTTTAATAAGAGCTACAGAAGAAGAAGACCTATAGTGGTGTTTGTCAAAACGCCACTATAGGTCTCGGTCTTACAAGGGCCTATAGTGGCGTTTCGCAAATGCTGTGAAAGCTCAAAAATGTGTTGAAAGCACGAGAGCTGTTTAGCCCTCAAATTAAAGTTAAGGCTCGATTGATTTTACACTAACTTGTTACTAAGTGCGGAATATTGTAAATGCGAGCGGATAAACAAACAAGCTACTCTAACACATATTCATATAATCACAGTTGTAAAATAAAATGTAAAAGAGTAGGGAAGAAGAATGCAAACATAGATAACACGCCGATGTGTTATCAAAGAGGAAACCGAAGAACTCGACGAAAAACCTCTCCGCTACCTTCTAAGTGGTAATCGATCCACTAAACAATTAGTTGGGATACATGAGTTAGCAAGAGACCCTCCAAGCCTAATTTACGCGCTATACCTAAGCCCTCCAAGCTCTTACTCCAATAAGGCTTCTCAGAACCGTATCTTGTCTAGCTCTCCGGATCTCACAACAAGATCCATGTCGCCTCTGCCATCCTTGGCTTCTTCCAATGCTTCCCAGCAGCACCAAAACCTCACTTGACACTCTGAAAGAGTGTGGTAAGTGTTTGGGCCAATAACCTCTCAATGGTATGGAAATAGAGAGGTAGGAGTTGAGGAAATCCACAAGGTTTTGTGTAGAGATATATGGGTATCATAATCTCTAACTCTCAAGGTGTTTGGCTAGGGTTTTCTCTCGGAAGCACTCCTTAACATTTGTAGGTAATGAGAGTATAAATAGTGTGGGTACAGAAAGTGTGTGTCAGATAGTACAATCTGGCAAAACAGAATGTTTTGTGGGTGTCTCGTGGGAAGGCCTTACCCGCAAGCTACTCGTGAAACACAGCTGTCTCCATCTATATTGACTCTTTGCATTCCAGTCATGTACAAGACACATGCTTCATTTTTCGAGATGCTTAGTCGTAAGCTACCCGCAAGAAATATTCTGGCTTTAATTACTTGAGTTTTCATACTTTCTCTCTCTCTATCACACAACCCTTACAATCAACTCCCGCAATAAATACAGGGTGCAAAAGATTAAATAAACTTACAATCAAATTTAGCACAGGATAAAAGCCAACAAAATACATATTTGTAAATCATAACTTTACAATCTCCCCCTTTGGCTATTTCGTGACAAAAGCCCTAAAACAGGTTCTAGACTTAAACATGAGTTTGGGAACAATGGCAATATTCACTCACACCTAATTTAGAAACTGTGAAGCACTTGCACGTTTATACCTATAACTTGAAACACTTGCACAAAAAAAAAAAAAATTTCATTAAGCTTATGACAAGTTGAATACAAGGAATGAACATGAGCAAGCATAGTGTGATCAAGTATGAAAACATCAGATATCATGTAAACAAAGACTTGATCAAACAAGTTCAGTCATTAAAGAATGACTACAACGAACATTTAGCAAGTAAGTGTTCATCAGGACATGCAAACAAAAAGTAATCACTTATGATCACTTGTATGCCCAACACACGACCAAGCAAAATATGAGAAGTATATGCATCTAGGAACAAGATCCTACTAGGGCACAAGTGCATGATGTGATGAGAGCAACAAAGCATAGATGATACTAAACATAACTCAAAGCACCATAAAGCAAAGAGAAAACAAGCATAAAGTACAAGGTTTTCTCATAAAAGAATGTCTTCTCCCCCTTTGTATATGCATCTCCCCTATGACTTTCTTCCCCTACGAATGTGCACAAGTAGAATTACTCCCCCTAAGAGTGTGTACATAAGTCATATAGAAATGATGATACAAACCTGTATACTCTCTGGTATACTCTCCCCCTTTTTGTCATGAATAGACAAAACAATCAAGAGGAAGGAGGAAAAGAAAAGAATATATGAGCAAAGGTATGATGCATGAGGGGTGCAAAAATCAATGAGAAAATGAAGCTCAAATGAAAAACAAAGACAACTTAAAACATGCAACAAAGCATAAAGTATGCATGACATTCTAAGGATGATGGAACATGATGTAAACCTAGGCATGACATAGACACGAGAACATGTTATAAGAGCTAAAAGGTCTAAAAAGACATAACTAGCATGAGTGAATGCAAAATATGTCAAGTGTTGGAGTGTGTGCAGCAAGGTGCATCTAGTGTGCATGTGAGATGCATGACCAATGCATAAATAAGCACTCACGAGGCAAACTATATAAAACATACAACCAATGATTAAAACATGATAAACATGAAAAATTATGGTTATCCCCAAAGTTTGGTACTCATCGGAGTCCAAAACAACAACAAAATGCCATTTTTGCATTTTATCAAACACGTAGAGTGCACACACTACACATGTATGTTAAACAATGCATGAATATATGAAAATCTTGCCTAAATACATGTTATTTTTGCCACAAGGAGCCAACAACCAAAGAAAATCATCATATAAAACTGAGCCCAATCAAAAAGATTGACAAAAAATAAGTTTTTCAACTCCCATTTAAAAAAATCCCAACTATAAACATAAAATCCCCCAAAAACATAATCTAAGGATCCAAATTGATGAAAAGAGTTAAAGATTACCTTAGAGATGTTTATGGAATGTAAAACACTTGAATTTATTTGGGTTTCGATGTAGAAACTTGAAAACAGGGGTTTGGGAGAAGATGGGAGACGTTTAGAACAAACGTCCCACGAAATGCTTTTTAAAAGCTGATCTAGAAATTTTCGTGGGAAGTTTCGCTGGTTACATACCCGCAAAATTTTGCTAGTATCTCGCTGGTTAGATTTACTCGCAAAATAGTAATGAAACAGCCGCAAAACTCTCTGTGTAAAGTTGGAAAACTTGAGAATTGGACCATTTAACTCCCAACTGAGCTTACACATGAAATGGTCACGAAAACACATAGAAAACATGTTTTTCACACAAAAACAATTTGAAAAACATGGGTGATACAAATCACTTCCAAAAGCAAACAAAAAGAACAAAAATCTTTTTGGTTTGATCCACCTATGGTTGAGCACATGCATATCACATTTGAACATGTACAACCGCACAGATGAAATAGGCATTCATTGAACATTAAACTCGTGTGTTGTGTGTGTGGCTCAAGTGTGGAATAGTCCTTAGACTAGAATGAAATTTCAATGATCAAGTCAATCAAGTCATACACAACTGATACGAAATCAAGTAGTCTATCTCAATTATAGAAATAAGCATATATGACCTCCCACAAGAGAATGATTACAAAATTTAGAAGCTTTTCATTTGTCTTCTGCATAATTCATGACATTTGATCCTTTTTGGATAATACATTTCTTTTTGAGATCGGTGCTTAAAATTTTTGATATTTCAGCATTGTGATTTAGCCTTTGGCTTTTTGAGCACCATATATTTCAATTTAAAAGGTTGCTTTCCCTTTTTTCTAGTCAAATACTGGTATGTACAACAGGCCTTTGCAACTCATAATCTCTTTTTCATTTTTGAGATTTATATATGGTGAGCTCTATTTGCCAAAACATAAAAGTAAAAGTGGGAAGATATATAGACACAAGTCTATGCAAGTATTAAGACAAACAAGACTATTGACCAATCATTCATGATAAGCTTGAAGACCTATTTATAATAATCACACATAGATTTCAAAATTTCTCCCACAAAGATATATGTGCATACATAACAAGCTAAGCTTGTAAATGCACTACGCCATTAGTACGAAGGTACTAGGCCAAACTTACATGAGATATGTGCTCAAACATATACGATCAAACTTTTTGAATTTTTCACTTTTTATGAGGTTTTTGATTTTCACTCACATAAAACTAAAACATAAAAGTAAGATTAAAACAAAAGCAATGCATACAAATAAATACAAGATGCACAAAATGCAAGAAGATATGACATTTAATGCATGAAGGGTCCTACAAAGATCGAAAGAATTAGATCAAGGACCAAAAGAGCAAAAGCTCAATCATAGGAACCCTTCCTCATCCAAACACAATGATTGTTCGGAATGAGTGTCTCGTGAGAAGTGAGATGAGGGTTGGGAGAATGAGAACTAGAGATGCACATAGACAATGAGTTAAGAGCATTAAACACTTTCTTTAACAATATGCTATTATCACTCGAATCTGGTTTATCCTTTTTAGCACAACTTCTAAGAAGCTCAAGTTTCTCTTTTCTTTTAATTCTTTTAAGAGCTTGAAACTTAGAGCAATAAGGTCTTAGATGACCAAAGGCACCACAATGGTGACAAATAATGTGTTTAGGTCCACTAGGCCTTTTGAGAAGGGATCTAGCAACATGAGTTTGTTCTCTCTTTAACTTGGGGCATTGGGGTCTTATGTGACCTATCACACCACAATGGTGGCAAGTATGAACAAACTTAGATCCACTCAATTCTCTAGGATGGGACCTAAACAGAGGCTTAGGCTTTAGAGCCTTTCTCTCCACTTTTTGATTTCTTTTGTATGGAGGAATGTACACCGATTTGTCCTTTGAGGTAGAACACACAATAGGCACACAATCGGGTACCACAACACGATTGTAACATATATTTTCTTCTGTTTTAGCAATTGGTTTAGCAATCAAACACTTGGCATGCATCTTAAGAGATTCATTTTCAGATTTAAGATCATCAAGAAGTTTGTTAGACAAAACAAGTTTAGCATCCAAGTCCATATTCAAACATGCAAACTCTTTCAGTTTTTCAAGAAAAATTTCAACAAGTTTTTTATATTTCTCAAGCAATTTGTTGGATTCATTGAGCTTAGCAATCAAATCATCATTTTCATAAAATAACTTACTCAAATCTTTATGAAACTTCTAAACCTTTTTCTTAAAGAGTTTGACGTTAGGAATATCAACAACACCCAAAGATTCATGTAACATAGCATCACAATCATGAGGATCATCACTCATAGAAACATTTTCACAAACACGTGGCATGTTATATTCATCAACATCCAAAACATTCATAGAGGCATATAAAGCACTATCCATGGAAAATAACACAGAGGGTCAAGGATCACACTTAGGTAATGAGACCAATACAAGTGTACCCGCTCTGATACCAATAGAAAGCTCGAAAATGTGTTGAAAACACAAGAACTGTTTAGACCCTCAAATTAAACTTACGGCTCGATTGATTTTACACTAAATTATTACTAAGTGCGGAATAGTGTAAATGCGAGCAGATAAAAAAACAAGCTACTCTAACACATATTCATATAATCACAGCAGTAAAATGAAATGTAAAAGAGTAAGGAAGAAAAATGCAAATACAGATAACACGCCGATGTGTTATCGAAGAGGAAACCAAAGAACTCTGCGAAAAACCTCTCTGCCGCCCTCCAAGCGGTAATCGATCTACTAGACAATCAGTTAGGATACATGGGTTACTAAGAGACCCTCCAAGCCTAATCTACCAGCCGTATCTAAGCCCTCCAAGCTCCTACTTCAACAAGGCTTCTTGGAACCGTCTCTTGTCTAGCTCTCCGGATCCCACAACAAGCTCCATGTTGCATATGCCATCCTTGGCTTCTTCCAATACTTCCCAGCAGCACTAAAACCTCACTTGACAATCTGAAAGGATGTGGTAAGTGTTTGGGCCAATAACCTCCCAATGGTATGGAAATAGAAAGGTAGAAGTTGAGGAAATCCACAAGCTTTTGTGTAGAGATATATGGGTATGATAATCTCTAACTCTCAAGGTGTTTGGCTAGGGTTTTCTCTCGGAAGTACTCCTTAACATTTGTGGGTAATGAGGGTGTAAATAGTGTGGGTACAAAAAGTGTGTATCAGATAGTATAGTCTGGCAGAATAGAATGTTTCACAGGTGCCTCGCGGGATGGCCTTACCTACGAGCTACTCGCGAAACACAGCTGTCTCCATTTGTACTGACTCTTCGCATTTCAGTCATGTGCAAGGCACATGCTTCACTTCGCAAGATGCTTAGTCGCGAGCTACCCGCGAGAAATCTTCTGGCTTCAATTGCTTGAGTCTTCACACACTCTCTCTCTATCACACAACCCTTACAATCAAATCCCACAATAAATACAAGGTACAAAAGATTGAATAAATTTACAATTAAATTTGACACGGAATAAAAGCCAACAAAATATATATTTGTAAATCACAACTTTACATGCCATTATAGCCCAGCACCAAAAAAAAAAAAAAAAAAAAAGTTAAGAAAAAGAATTCGGCACAAAAAAATAAAAATAAAAATAGAATATGGAACCTATAGTGGCATTTGGTAGGTCCAAAAAGTTTATACTCTACAATATTCCTTTAAAAAAAAAAAAAAAAGACTAAAACTGAATGGCTATTGAGTTTTAGTGTAAACAAACGTCCACAATATTTTCACAAAAAATCATAAGTGGTTAGTTGTTATTAGTTCAAATTTGAATTTAACACTAAGATTACTTTTTTGTCCTAACAATAACAACCAGTAACAACCTGCCACTTAAGATTTATTGTAAAAATATTGTGAATATATCATTCATCTATTTAAATTTATATATACATATATATATATATATATTTATATATATGTAAAAAAAGTGTTAAATACATTACAAAATTTAAAACTCAAAACCCACCTAACCCCACTCACCTTATCAATCCATTTTCTCCACATCTAGCTAGCTTCTCCACTCTTTTTTTCTCTCTTTTTTTTCCTTCTTTCACTCTTATTTCACTACAAACCTGGATTTATTCTTTTCTCTTCCTCTCCATTTTGATTTTATTTCCCCTATTTTATTTGTGGTGGTGTTAATGTTAGTGGGTTTACGATTTGAAGATGGTGTTGCAACTTGTTAATTTTGTTTAAATTTGTAAATGGTGCTACTGTTATGGGATTTATGATTGAAGAAAGAGTGCTATTGTGTTTGATGCCATTGGTTGTATAGTTGCAAGTAAGTTTTTTTTTTTTTTTTTTTAATAATTTTAATCATTGTTTTGGTCTTTTCCTTGATTTTTTTTTGTGAATTCTTTGGCTTTTTATTATTGATAGGTATAGAGATCTCAAGTGTGATAATATCTTTGTTAATAGAACTCAAAAAGTAGTGAAAAATTCGAAATCTATTTGATGATTTCTTATTGCAGGTTGGTTTATGGCGGCTGAATGTGTTGGGGTGGAATTGCTATATATATATATATATTTTTTTTTTTTTTTCATGTGAGTATATTGTGTTTGATTTTGAATTTTTTTTGGTGGGTTTGTGTTTTATTTTGAATTTTCTGGGCTATAGTGTTTGTATTTTGTATTTTTTTTGAATTTGTATTTTTTTCGATTTATATTTTGCTGAACATATTTTGTTTTATTTATGTTCTTTTTTTTTTTTTTTTTTTTTGTATCTTTTAATTTAATTACAATTTTAATTCAATTAAAAAAAACATTTGATAACCAAAAACATTTGAATTTTTTTTAGGTGGTTTTCGGCTATAGTGGCGTTTGTAGAACACCACTATTGTACTATCACTATAGACCTATAATGGCATTCTAAAACGCTACTATAGCATTTTTTAAAATTATTAAAAAAAAAAAGTCTATAGTGGTGTTTTTCATAAATTGCCACTATAGCAAACGCTGCTATAGCCCTAATGGGCCTATAGTGGTATTTTTAATACCAATAGCAGCGTTTTACAAACACCACTATAGGCCCAGTTTTTTGTGGTGCCTCAGTCTCCACCTTGGATGGGGTAGATTTTATTGGTCCCTTATGGCAAATAAGGTTGGGAATGGGGTTAAGTCCTTCCCCCTAAATGGGT
The DNA here is from genome assembly GCF_001633185.2 of Quercus lobata. Lineage (NCBI taxonomy): Eukaryota > Viridiplantae > Streptophyta > Magnoliopsida > Fagales > Fagaceae > Quercus > Quercus lobata. Next base: position 172,339 of record NW_022154704.1, read on the forward strand.
TTGGGTTTGTGAACAGGGCATATTGGAACCTAGTTTATATTTAAAAATTAAGAATTATTTTTTAAAATATTTTTTATAGGTTTTTGTGTGTGTGTGTGTGTGTGTTTTATGAGATCTTTTGACAAATGGGCTGGGGATTGGGGTTAAATAATCCTTGCGCCTAAAATGGCTTTAGGGTGGGATTGCCTATCAGGGACCTACCCTGTTTATATTTAAAATTTTAAAATTATATTTTTTTATTTTTTATTTTTTTACTACAAATATATGTTCTTTAACTTTCAAATTTTAATATATGATGTCTTTTGGTGTTGTATTATTGATTTGATATTTTTATGATAAATATTTAAATTGTTTCTTCCAATCATTTTGTAGTTTCTTCCTCAAGACTTTTCAAGTCTCCCTTACCCCACTTCTCATGAGTAGACAGCAACTTTTCTTGTATTGACCTTTCGTGATTCGTGGTCATCATCCAACTAAAACGATGGAATTAACTATTAAGTAATGAATTTCGTACCCTAGTAACCTCTCCCTCTTCCTCCTCTCTAGTCCTCTTTTTCTTCTTCATTTTCTTGTTCTTCTTATTAATCTTTGTTTTCTTAGCCAATATTGTTGTTGTGATGCCCCAATTTGATTGATTGTGTGATGTGTGTGGGTATGTAATGAGTCTCACATCGGGTATTTACTAGGTTGAACTGGGCTTTATTAACAATTACAAGGAGGCGCAATTGTGACTAGTCCTTTTGAGGTATAGCACAGATGTGGCTAGCACTTCTCCTTGGGTCGTTACATATGGTATCAGAGCCAGGTTGGTAATCCTGTGTGGGCTCAGAGACACTACTCCACAAAGTGGGCCTTAATGAGGACGTTAGGGATTTAAGTGGGGGAGATTGTGATGTCCCAATTTGATTGATTGTGTGATGTGTGTGGGTGTGTGATGAGTCCCACATCGGATATTTACTGGATTGAACTGGGCTTTATTAACAACTGCAACGAGCCTTAATTGTGACTAGTCCTTTTGAGGTATAGCGTATATGTGGCTAGCGTTTTTCCTTGGGTCGTTACATATAGTATCAGAGCCAGCCCGGTAATCCCATGTGAGCTTAGAGACACTACCCCACAAAGTGGGCCCTAACGAGGACGTTAGGGATTTAAGTGGGGGAGATTGTGATGCCCCAATTTGATTGATTGTATGATGTGTGTGGGTGTGTGATGAGTCCCACATCGGGTATTTATTGGGTTGAACTTGGCTTTATTAACAACTACAAGGAGCCTTAATTGTGACTAGTCCTTTTGATATATAGCGCAGATGTGGTTAGCGCTTTTCGTTGGGTCGTTACATATGGTTGTGTGATGTGTGTGGGTGGGTGATGAGTCCCACATCGGGTATTTTACTGGGTTGAACTGTTAACAACTACAAGGAGCCTTAATTGTGACTAGTCCTTTTGAGGTATAGCGTAGATGTGGCTAGCGCTTTTTCTTGGGTTGTTACAGTTGTGTTTTATTTTCATCAAATAGGCAATATTTTGTTAGCCAACAAAAGACTTTATCAATTAAACTAATTGAAACTCATGATAAAATATCTTACCTTTTGGTCTATTAATATTTATGTGATGTAAAACAGACATCTAATTCCTAGATCATAGTAAGTGCTGCAAGTCAAACAGCAAGAAATCCAAAAAGTAGGAGTCAACAGGTTGACAATGATGAAATTGCATGAAATTTGGTGACATTAGTGACCTTATCATTGATAATTTAATTAAAATGTTTTTTAAAATGATATATGATTTTTTATTAACAAAATTATTTACTAAAAAATAGTACTTTAACATTAATAAGATTTTCATTGAGTACTATTTTTCTTTTTAGAAGTCTTTTAGTTATAGGACTCTAATAATATATAGCAGAAGAACATGGCAATTAATTAAAATATTTACTTAGCGTGAAATCACCATTTCGAAGACCCAACTTTTATTATATAATATATAATATTTAAATAAGAAATTTCACAAACTCTCTCATATCTAAATAAGTCATTATAGACTGTTGATTGAGTCAATAACTAGTTAAAGGTATTGAGTCTAGGTAGTTCTTTAGCGTGATGGTTAAAAAAACAATAAGTCCACATACGCAAACTCTCTCATAATTTTTTGCATTACTGCTAAGGTGACAAATTCTCAATATACGTTAAACAATAAATTGCTATCAACAATGGGCTTAAGGGAAATTAATAACAAATTACCACCTCAAACAGATGTTAAATTGTTATATATGATAGTTTTTAGACCCCTTAAAACCACAATCAGATTAACCTAGGTAATTAGCCAAGTGATTATTTAGTCAAATTAACAAATTTAGGCTAACACAAATATATCATATCAATGTATAGTAGCAGAAAATAAAAACACAGCAATATGATAACCCAGGAAAACCAAATCGGTAAAAAATCTGGGGATGAATTAACCTAGCTATCCTCAAGGTAAAAAGCAAATCCACTAGAAGGAATCGAAGTTTTACAATAGCGACTTAGACCACTAACATCATATTGCTACCCACCAATAGAAACTTACTGACATGACCATGTGTAAGCTCCGAGACCACGGACTCCTTCTTTCTTTGGCCATTGCAACACAAACACCCACATTTGTGACTTTGAGATCCCACTCAAAGGTTTAGCAACACAAACTCTCCTATTTGTGACTCCAAGACCACCCTTGAAGGTTTAGATCATCAGTACTTTTGATGACTAGAGAAGGCAGCAACTTCTACAACACTGGATCTTGAGATTCTTCAAGTAATTACATCGGTAGAAGACATAAGAGAGCTTTTGGGTATAGAACCCTAGATCTACAAAAGAGGCAGAAGATGCACTCTAATTTCTCTAAAAAAAACTCTCAAAACCCCACCTAGGGTTAGCTTATAATGTCCTTTAAATATTGGAAAAAACGGCTCGCGATTTGGGCTTTAAACGGATAAGTTATGACCTTTTTACGTTTGCTAATTTTGCCGATATGCGATTTTCGATCGATCGAAAATCACTAGCATCAATCAAGTATCAATCGAACCAAACAACTTGTAACTCATTTGTTTTTATCCCTAACTTGAGTTTTTTGTCTTGGGCTTCAATGTAGACCATTCTAAACTAACGAGACTTAGTTGTTGTCATGGTTTGCCAACATTACAAACTCAAAACCTAACAATCTCCCCCGTTGGCCATTTGTGACAAAACACACATACAACATAATGGCCATATACAATAAAATGCCCAAATACATCACCAATCCCAATCTATGATTCCTAACCTAGAAGTTGCAAGAAGAGGTAGAAGGTCTTGATTAGAATGTACTTGTCTTCCTGAAACACTCAACAAACACATCACTGCATGTGTGGAAAGAAAGACATATAAACAATAATATGAAACAGAATATAAAAACAAAAGTAAATTCTAACGCTCCCCCTAAGTTAGATATATTAAAAAGTTTTTATATTCTCCCCCTTTCAAAAACAAATTCAACTCCCCCTAAACAAAACAAACAGGATTCCCACATTTCATTTATTTCTCCCTCTTTTTGTCACGTATTGACAAAGACAACTCAAACAAAGAGTAAAGTGCCAATAAACATGAGAGAAAAAAGAGAACCAAGGAAACAAAAAATAGTTCAACTCTATAGAAAATAGAGACAACTCCTCCTATGAAGAGCAACAACTCCCCCTAAGAACAACAAAGGTTTTGGAAAAAAACTTTTCTCTACCTATAAAAATAGGAAAAACAAAACATGTTTTGGGAAAAACAATTTTAGGGAAAATTTAGGAGATGGGGAAAAATAAAAAAACACAAACCAAACTTAAAAACTAAATTGAAGATACACATGAAGAAAAATATTCTCTCTTTCAATAAATGCAAACTTGATATTATGTGACCCATAAACAGTTGCATGAGTAGAGAAAATATTTGCACATTGATTATCCATCATATCTCTTAAGAAAAATTTTTTTGCAGTACACAAATAAAAATAGCATATACTAAAAGGTACATAACTCAAAAATTAATCAATCAATTTTTAAATCAAGTTGAGTAACCAATTTAGAAAAGTGTATGCATGTTTTGTGTGAAACAATGAGAGATATGACTGCAAAACTGTAAGATAGATATAGAAAACAATGCAATGCATGTGAATCCTAAACGTAAATGATGCATGAAAAAAAAATTGGTCAAATACTTAAAAACTGAAAATTTTTCTGTTTCGATCGGTCGAGCATCAATCGAGCTAGGCAGATTCAAACCAAAATTTTTATCACAATTTCGATCAGTCGAGCAATAGATTCAATCGATCAAAAATTTGGAAAAATCAATTTTTTAAAAAACAGAGCATTTTAATGCAGAAACTCCTTAAAGCATAATGTTTTACGAATAAAATGCATGAGTATGAGATGAAAAGTTTTCCAAAAACCCTTGAATTTAACCCAGAACTTCCAAAAACAAGATTTTCAATCAATTTATCCTTAAATCTCAAACTTTAAACACATTTTGCATCAAAATCAAGGAACTTTAATCTTGGATGGCCACAACAAGATCACACACAATATAATATACCAAGTTTATCAAAGAGTAATTTGTGTAGTGTGTGCAACTAGCAAAAACTTGAGATACATGTGAGGTGATATGTAAATAGAAATCAATCACAAAATCTACAAAATTCATCACATAAAATTTGAAAGAGACTATCACCTAAATAGTTACATCATATAACTTCCACATATCCTAAAAAACAAGCTTGCAATAATGTAAGTTTCTTGATTTGCCTCATATTGTACACACCAATTTTTATTTGATCAAAAACTTATTAAAATAATGGGGATAATGTACACACCAATTTTATTTGTTTGATTTAACATTAAGTCCAATAATGTACACACCAATTTTAACATTTAAACCGAGGCTACATCTTATGTTCTTTTTGTGCATGTGCTACACTTTCTCGAGTACAAAATCTTATGATATGCATTAAGGTGTTCATGATTGGCTAGTAAACAGTGTTGAGATGGTTATTTATGCCCTTCTCAAAAGGTTCAAGTCTAATAGTAAAAGACATGTGACTTCAAGATCAAGACAAAGTGATCAAAAACTATAAACATCTCCCACACAACTTGCACTACAAAGCTCAAACTAGTAAAGTGCGATAAAAGAAGTTCATCCAAGCTAAACAAGGTACATAAACATGTTATGTAAAGATAATATGGCCAATCCTTGATTATAAATCCAAGATGTGAAATACAAAACACAAAAACTTTTTGGTAAAAAAAAAAAATTATGACTGAAAACAAAAAGCACACATTATGCTAAATGAACAATCCAAATGCAATGCATGACAGTGCTTAACTAAGCTATAGAGGGTACACAAACAAGAAATATCAATTTCTTAATTAACCCTTGAGTAAATGTACAAACTAGTACAAACTCATACAAAATCAAAAATAGCTTAGCACTTATAACACATACTATTCAAGTTTCTTCACAATGTCAAGCATGTTCTAAATCAAGAGAGAGATATCATAATTTGTGTAATCCTCAAGAAAAATAAAACTAAACACAAAATAAAATATTTTTGTATTTTTGAAATTTTCAATGTTTTTGGATTTTTTTTAAAAAAAACAACCTAAAAACAAAACAACCAAAAAAAAAAAATGTCCACAAACAATTGAAAGAGTTATATCAGGGACAAGTCAGCAACACTCACCTTGGAGAATCTTTTCTCACCCATATAGCATGAGTCTTCAGCTTTGTAAGTGAAAATCCATGAGAAGCAGAGTGTATTTAAGAGATTATACCAATCCTCTGAGAAAGATTAAAATCCTGCAAATTCCTTTCATAAGCTAACAAGCTCAAATTTTTCAAAAAAATATGAAACAATTTATATGGACTTATGGCAGGATAAATATCATCACAAATCCTAGACTGAAACACAAAATGCTTAAATTTCAGTTTATGACAATTAGGATGAATGTGATCGAAGACACCACAAAAAAGACAAACATGAACAAATTTAGGAACATCAGTATTCCTAACAACAAATCTAATTTCCAATTTTGGTTTTTGCCTCAACAAAGAACAATTTGGTCTAATATGACCAACAACACCACAAAGGTGACAAGTAGGCACAAAAACAGATTTATTATACTCTCTAACAGTAGGTTTAGACATAGGTTTAGAAACTTCAGCATCTACATCAAAACTTTAACCTTTGTCTAACCTAGAAAAACAAGCCTTTTCTTTATTATTCCTCTTGAAAGGAGGGATATAAACTTTTTCAGTTTTAGGCTTAAGAGAAATAGAAATACTTCTATTATCAACAACAAATTTGGTACTAGTCAAATTTTCAATTTTATCTTTATATTCAACTAACTCTTGTTCCAAGCTTTTCAACTTCTCATCTTGAGAGGAAATTTGATTTCTCAAAAATTCATTCTTTTTATTAGATTCATCTAATCTAACAACCAATTTCTCTTTTTCAAGATTAGCCATTTTTAACTCTTTCTTGAATTTCTTAGCAATTTTCATAGATTTCAATAATTCCTTACGGAGTGTTTCATAGGCATCAATAAGATCAACAGAAACATGATAAAAAAGACACTTCAAATTATCCATGACAACAGGGGTCAAGGATCAGCTCTTAGATCAAAAGATCTAAAACAAAAAAGCTACCTGCTTTAATAGCACTTGATAGTTTTTAGACCCCCTAAAACCACAATCAGATTAACCTAGGTAATTAGCCAAGTGATTACTTAGTCAAATTAACAAATCTAGGTTAACACAAATATATCATATCAATGTGTAAGGTTGAGTTTAATCAACCATGTGTTGGCTTTATTCCATGATAAATTTGCTTGTAATATAACACTTAGAAACCTTGTATTTAGGTGAGAATCATGTAAGGGTAGTGTGTGAGAGAGTGTGAAGAAATGCTCAAGACTGTGCAGTGAAGCAGAGACTCGCGGCTTGATCTCACGGGAGGCTCACGGCCTGCAAGCTGCCAAAAGTTACACACGCGCAGAGCATGCAAGGGAACTGAACAGTCATGCCAGCTGGAGCACTACAGGACAAAAATCCAGACTGGCCATTCAGCTAGCTCGCGGCTTGAACTCGCGACTCAGTCAAGTCGCGAGGTTAAGTTGCCAGCCAGCCTTGTTTTGGAAAAATTGACTCTTTGCATTTCATTCTCACACTAGTATAAATACCCCTCATTCCCATAAAATATGCGTAGTCATTCAGAAAGAAAAACCCTAAGAGAGGTTTTTTCAAAACACCCACCCAATTAGAGAGAGTTACTCATTCTTAAAAAAAAAAAAAAAAAAAATTCTTTGTAGTCTCTATGGATTATAGCGGAATCCGGTAAGTTGGAAAAGAAAAAGGTTCGGCGCAACCTCGTTGGAGCAAAAAGCTTGGAGGGCTTAGGTACATCGCGTAGATTAGGCTTGGAGGGTCTATTGCTGTTCATGTATCCCAACTACATTTTCTAGTGGATTATTGACCGCTTGGAGGGCAGCGGAGAGGTTTTATGCCGAGGGCTTCGGTTTCCTCTTCAATAACACATCGTGTGTTGTCCTTGTGTTTGCATCTCTCTTCCCTTTATCTTTGCCTTTTATTTTCTGCTGTGATTGTGATTTTAATTTGGCTTAGATAGTTTATCCAATTCTATATTATAGCTTATGTTCATTTTCCGCACACTAGTTGTTTGACATAATGCTTGAATTGGTTAATTTGTAAATTAGGGGTCTAAATGTTCAAGGGTGTTTATACACATATTTGAACTTTCAATTGGTATCAGAGCGGGTATACTTGTTGTGGTTTAATTACCTAAGTGTGATCCTTGACCCCTTGTGTGTTTGGCCATGGATAATGCTTTGTATGCTTCTATGGATATTGTTGATTGTAACATGCCATGTGTTTGTGAAAATGCCTCTATGAGTGTTAATCGTCATAATTGTGATGACATGTTACTTGAATCTATGGGTGTTGTTGACAAACTCTTGAAGAAAGGAGCTAAGAAGTTTCAAAAGAATTTGAGCAAGTTAGTTTGTGGAAAGGATGATTTGATTTCTAAACTCAATGAATCCAACAAATTGGTTGAGAAATATAAGAATCTTGCTAAAATTTCTCTTGAAAAGCTGAAAGAGTTTGAATGTTTAAATAAGGACTTGGATGCTAAACTTGTTTCGTCTAACGAACTTGTTGATGATCTTAAATCTGAAAATGAATCTCTTAAAATGCATGCCAAATGTTTGATTGCTGAACCTGTTGCTAAAATGGAAGAAAATATATGTTGCATTCATGTTGTGGTACCCGATTTTTTGCCTATTATGTGTTCTACCTTAAATGATAAATCGGTGTACATTCCTCCACACAAAAGAAATCAAAAAGTGGAGAGAAAGGCTCTTAAGCCTAAGCCTCTGTTTAGGTCCCAATCTAGGGAATTGAGTGGATCTAAGTTTGTTCATACTTGCCACCATTGCAGTGTGATCGGTCACATAAGACCCCAATGCCCCAAGTTAAAAAGTGAACAAACCTTTCTTGTTAGATCCCTTTCCAAAAAGCCTAGTGGACCTAAATACATTATTTATCACCATTGTGGTGCCTTTGGTCATCTAAGACCTCATTGCTCTAAGTTTCAAGCTAAGAGAATCAAAAGAAAAGAGAAACTTGAGATTTTTGGAAGTTGTGCTTTGAAAGCTAAACCGGATTGGATGGAAAATGGTAAGTTGTTGAAGAAAGTGGTTAATGCTCTTACCTCCTTGTCTATGTGCATCTCCGGTTTTCATTCTTCCAACCCTCGTCTCACTTTCCATGAGACACTCATTCCAAACAATCGTTCCATTTGGATGAGGAAGGGTTCCTATGGTTGAGCTTTTGCTCTTCTGGTCCTTGATCTAATTCTTTCGATCTTTGTAGGACCCTTCTTGCATTAAATGTCATATCTTCATGCATTTTGTGCATCTTGCATTTATTTATATGCATTGTTTTGTTTTTGATCTTACTTTTATATTTTAGTTTTGTGTGAGCAAAAAAAAAAAAAAATCCAAAACCACATAAAAAGTGAAAAATTTAAAAAGTTTGATCGTATATGTTTGAGCATATATCACATGTGAGTTTGGCCTTGTACCTTTGTACAAATGGTTTTGTGCATTTACGAGCTTAGCTTGTTATTTTTGCACTTATATCTTTGTGGGAAAAATCTTAACATCTTTATGTGATTGTTGTAAATCGATCTTCAAGCTTGTCATGAATGATTTGTCAATAGTCATGTTGGTTTTGATACATGCATAGACTTGTGTTTATATCTCTTCCCACTCTTTTATTTTTATTGCTTAAAGAGCTCAATAAATGTAAATCTCAAAATGATAAGAGATAATGAGCTGAAAAGCCATCGCACATACTAGTATTCGACTAGAAAAAAGAGAAAGCGACTTATATGAAAATATATGATGCCTAAAAAGTCAAAGACTTGTTCGTCAAATTGAAATATCATAAATTTTATGCATCGATCTAAAAAATGAGATGTATTGCTCAAAATGAGTTATATTGATTCAAAATGATCAAATGATATGAATTGTAAGAAGCCAAACGAAAAGCTTCAATCTTATGTAATCATTTTCTTGTGGGAGGTCATATATGTTCATTTCTATAATTGAGATAGACCACTTGACTTAGTACTAGTTGTGTATGATTTGATTGAATTGATTATTAAAGCTTCACTCTAGACTAAGGACTATTCCACATTTGATACACACACACTACACACATGCCTAATGTTTAATGAATGTCTTATTCATTTGTTAGATTGTACTTGTCTAAATGTGATGTGTGTTTGCTCAATCATATATGGTTCAATCTAAAAATATTTTTGATCATTTTATATGTTTTTGGAAGTGATTTTTATCACTCTTTGTGTTCATGTTTAGTGTTTACTTTGTTTTTCATTGTTTAAAACATGTTCTGTATTGAAAAATAGGTGTCAGAGTTTTTCGCGGCTCATCTGGTGACTTGCTAGTTGCGAAACCCAGTCGCGAGTTCATCCAGAAGCTTTTGGTGACTCACTCGCGACTCGCGAAAATTTTTGCGACTGAACCTCGCGACTCGCCCAGTCACGAAACGCCTAAAAATAGCTTTTTAAAGGGCTTTTTTGTGGGAAACTTGTTTTAAACCTCTCCCATCCTCTCTAAAACTCCTTTTTCAGTATTTTTACATCAAAACCTAACTAATTTGAATGGTTTTTCATTTCATTAATATTTCTAAGGTAATTATAAATTCTTTTCATTATTTTTGATCCTTGGATTATGTTTTGGAGAGTTTTGTGCTCTTTGTTGGGATTTTTATCATAGGGGTTGGGAAAACTTAATTTTTGTCAAATTTCTTAATGTGATTGGTTTCTTTTGTTGATTTACATTGGATGTTGGCCCCTTGTGGCAGAAAGAACATGTATTAAAGGTGAATTTCATGATGTTCATGCATTGTTTCACATTATTGTTCATAGTGTGCATGCTAGGTGTTTGATAAAATGCCTCTTAGACATTTTCTCGCTTGTTTGGACTCCAATGAGTACCAAACTTTGGGGTTTCTCATGTTTCCTCATTAGGAACATGTTTGGTTCATTAGTTGTGTATTTTGCATACTTTGCCCCACATGTGCATTTTTCATGCATTGGTCATGCATTGCACTTAGCCACCTCTTGCACACACCTTTGCTACCCTTGTCATGCATTGGTCTTTATCTTATTTCTTCATCCTAGCATGTCATGTTTACCTTATACTTTGTAGCATTTTACTTTGTCTTAGGTTTGAGCTTCATTTTCTCATTCATCTTGCACCCCTATGCTTCTTTTTCATTGTTCGTTCATTCATCTCTTGCCCTCTTTTCTCCTTGACCCTTTGTCTATTCCTGACAAAAAGGGGGAGAGTATACTTTAAAGAGTATACCAGAGTATTTTGTCATTTCTATATGACTCTTATGGACATCCTTAAGGGGAGAAATTCTATTTCTCGTGTACATTTGTAGGGGGAGAGATTTTCCATAGTGGAGATGCATATACCAAGGGGGAGAAGACATTATATTAACTAGAAAACTTTGTTCTGTTTGTTTTCTTGTTGGCTTTATGGTGCTTTGAGTTATGCTTTGTTGTTCTCATTGCATCATGTTTGTGCTTTGAACATGCATATATCCCTATGCTATTGTGCTCCATTGATTGCATGTTCGGATGATCATTTGCTTTGCTATGTGATCATTGTAGTCATTTCTATATGACTTTTTCGGTGTATAATCAAGTTGCTCACATGTTTCACATCATGTTTACTTGATCGCAATTTACTTGTTACATTATACTTGTCCTTTTATTACTTGCTTTACCTTGAGGGTCTAATGTGTTTTGTGCAAGTGTTTCAGGTTACAAGTATATATTTTCTAAGTGCATCACAGCTTCTCATCACTTTGAAGGGGAGAAAATTTAAGCACTCTTAGTTTATATTCAGTATTTTGTGCTTTGTACCCATGTTGCTTATATAAGCTTTTAGGGTTATGTCTTATGCATATTTGTAGGCTTTATGGTTTGTACCATGCTTTATGCAACCTTTTATGTTTTGTTTAAATCAGTACTTTTAACTAAATGTCATGCATTTTCTTGTTAAGTACTGTCACTCTTGTGCCCTTGTAGGATTATTCCTAGATGCATATACTTAGTGTATTATGCATTGGTTGAGTGTTGGGCATACAAGTAACTTGCATTGTTCTTGTTAGCTTGTATGTTCAAGTGTTCATTCCAAGTGTGAATAAGCATTGTGATCACTACCTTGTAGTGATTGCTTGTTTGATCAAGCAGTGGTTTGTTTCTTAACTCCATCTTTGCTTGATCACATATTGCTTGCTTCATATGCATTTCTGCATACAATGATCAGGGTGTATTGTTGTGTTTCAGGATATTCATGTTCATATGATTCAAGAGCTGCACAACTTCTAAATTTATGTGTGAGTGAGTTTTGCCACTATTCCCAAACTCACGTTTAAGTCTAGAGTCTGTTTTAGGGTGTTTTGTCATGGAATAGCCAAAGGGGGAGATTGTAAGGTTGAATTTAATCAACCATGTGTTGGCTTTATTCCATGACAAATTTGCTTGTAATATAGTACGTAGAAACCTTGTATTTAGGTGGGAATCATGTAAGGGTAGTGTATGAGAGAGTATGAAGAAATGCTCAAGACTGTGCAGTGAAGCAGAGACTCGCGGCTTGATCTCGCGGGAGGCTCACGGCTTGCAAGCTGCCAAAAGTTACACACACGCAGAGCATGCAAGGGAGCTGAATAGTCATGCCAGCTGGAGCACTACAGGACAAAAATTCAGACTGGCCATTCAACTAGCTCGCGGTTTGAACTCGCGACTCAATCAAGTCGTGAGGTTAAGTCGCCAGCCAGCCCTGTTTTGGAAAAATTGACTCTTTGCATTTCATTCTCACTTTGTAGTCTCTTCTCATTCCCTCTCTCATTGTCATATCTATTGAGAGAAGATTTCTATCCAAACACTACCTACACCCATTTAGAGTGTTGAGTGTTTTTGGAGCTTTGGGAAGCATTGGAAGATGTCGAGGATGGCGGATGCTATAGATTATAGCGGAATCTGGTAAGCTAGAAAATAAAAAGGTTCGGCGCAACCTCATTGGAGCAAGAAGTTTGGAGGGCTTAGGTACATCGGGTAGATTAGGCTTGGAGGGTCTATTGCTGTTCATGTATCCTAACTACATTTTCTAATAGATTATTGACCGCTTGGAGGGCGGCGGAGAGGTTTTACGCCGAGGGCTTCGGTTTCCTCTTCGATAACACATTGTGTGTTGTCCTTGTGTTTGCATCTCTCTTCCCTTTATTTTTGCCTTTTATTTTCTGCTGTGATTGTGATTTTAATTTGGCTTAGATAGTTTATCCAATTCTATATTATAGCTTATGTTCATTTTCTACACACTAGTTGTTTGACATAATGCTTGAATTGGTTCATTTGTAAATTGGGGGTCTAAACGTTCAAGGGTGTTTATACACATATTTGAAATTTCACAATGTATAGCAACGGAAAATAAAAAACACAACGATATGATAACCTAGGAAAACCAAACCGGTAAAAAACCTGGGGAAGATTTAACCTAACTATCCTCAAGGTAAAAAGCAAATCCACTAGAAAGAATCGAAGTTTTACAATAGTAACTTCGACCACTAACATCTTATTACTACCAACCAATAGAAACTTACTGACACAACCACGTGCAAACTCTGAGACCACAGACTCTTTCTTTCTTTGGCATTTGCAACACAAACACCCATGTTTGTGACTTTGAGATCCCACTCAAAATTTTAGCAACACAAACTCTCCTGTTTGTGACTCCAAGACCACCCTAAAAGGTTTAGATCTTCAGCAACTTTGATGACTAGAGAAGGTAGCAACTTCTACAACACCGGATCTTGAGATTCTTCAAGTAATAACACCGGTAGAAGACATAAGAGAGCTTTAGGATACAAAACCCTAGATCTACGAAAGAGGCACAAGATGCACTCTAATTTCTCTAAAAAACTCTCAAAACTCCTCCTAGGTTTAGCTTATAATGTTATTTAAATACTGGAAAAAATGACTTGCGATTTGGGCTTCAAACGGATAAGTTATGGCTTTTTTACGTTTGTTGATTTTGCTGATATGCGATTTTCAATCGATCGAAAATCACTAGCATCAATTGAGTATCAATTGAACCAAACAGCTTGTTACTCATTTGTTTTTATCCCGAACTTGAGTTTTTTGTCTTGGCCTTCAATGTAGACAATTCTAAACTAATGAGACTTAGTTTTTGTCATGTTTTGTCATCGTTTGCCAACATTACAAACTCAAAACCTAACAATATATGAAAGGTTTTTGATAAATTATTAATTCTTCCATAAACTAAAACTTGAGATTTTAAATAGGAGATAGATAGGTGAGATTTTAAATGGTAAAACTTCGTACTTTAATATTATGTTAAAATATATTATCCCTAAAAAAATTAAAATATTGAAAAATAATATGTTTAATTATTTAATCATATAATTCTAATAGTTTTTGTATAAAAAGTTTATAATTTTAACGTTTTAAACTACTTTTCTTTAAGAATAAAGTTTTAAACTACTTTTAGCTTTTTCATTTTATTTTATTTTATTTTATTTAGAAGAAGGCTAATAAAATTATTAAGAAAAACTGGCTACAGTGGATTAAAAATATATCATTGAGGTATGGATGAATATTCTTCATCCACACCAATAAAATATTAATTAACCTAGATACTAATAAAATATTAACCTAACTAAGTTGTGAATTATAGAATTTTGTTGTTGACATGTATGGGAGAATTTCATTGTCACATCAGCTACAAGATGGTCAACCGATCCCAGCCCACCGATCCAAACCTAGCCGGCTGATCCACGTCGATCCAACCTCCAAAATCCAAAACCCAACATCGGTGAAAGTTTTGAACAAGAGAGATGTGAAAGAGGGAGTGAGGAGGGAGGAGCTATTGTGAGAAACAGAGAGAGGAACTGAGAGTCAGAATGAGAGATAGAGAGAGATGAGAGACCGTGGAGAGAGAAAGGTTTACGCATAAAATATTAATATACCTTTTACCATTGAGCTACAATGTGGTTCTACATTTAGAACCGCACTGTAGCACAATTGTTTTTTATTTTATTTTTTTATTTTTTTAAAGTAGTTACATTTTACAACATCTAATGGAGGGGGCATTTTGGGCTGAATGGTTTCTATAAGCTTAAATTTGGCATTTAGCCATTTTGTTGTTGATGCTCTTATGTATAACCAAAATTCAAATTCTGATGATCCTGCTTATAATTTCACTTGACACACTGAATCTCACTCAACTGAGATCTCTATAGTAGCACTTGAATTCTTTCTTTTGAACCTGAACCTCGATGACTCTGGGAAATTATAATTTAGATGAAATTGAAAAGCATTGAAATTTCCCCCTTTATCAATTCCAAGACAAAATGCCTTAAATAGACTCGAGACTTTTTCTTTTCTTTTTTTAATAAAATTTTTTTGAGAGAAGACTTGAGAATGGCAATAATGAAAACTAATTTTCAAATTGATCCTGAGTGTCTAACAATTTCCCACCCTCATGCTGTGTAATGCCTAAATTTATTGGCTTTGGCCCATAAAACTTTTTAGTGTGCTCCCTAACTCTCCCTAGGTTTAGAGTCAACTTACACATTTTTCTTTAAAAAAAAAAAAAGAATAGACTTACACATGGAGGAAATTTGCCATTTAACATTATTTTTGGAACAATTTAGTTGTCTAGTTTGAAAAACTATTTAGTTGTCAATGAAGAAACTCGAATCTCTAAGCCTCGAGTTCCAAGTGTGGGTTCTTCTTATGCGTGCATAGGTGGGTCTAGATCTCCTCAGTCTACTTTTTTCTTCTTTCTCTGTATGCTTTATGGAACTTGAGTCTCCCAGACTTGAGTTTCTTCACTAAACTCTAGCCTCTAAGGCTTGAGATGCTAATTTACTAAAATGTTTTAAAAACTTGCCAACAACTAACGAAATAATTGCTAAAATCATGTTAAACGGTAAATTTCCCCTTGCATACCCAAACATATAATTTTAATGGTTTTTTTTTTTTTAAATGTTAGGTAAATTTCCTGCCGTAGAGTGTTTTTTTTTTTTTTGAATAAAAATCAGCCTTGAGATATTAGTTTTGGTTTGTGGTTCGTTTAATATAGTTCTTTCTTTGAGCAAAAGGTACAAGAATATGTCCACTTCTTCAAGCTGCCTTGTCAACCAAAAAGCAACCAGAGTGCTTGCATTATTGATCCTATTGTTCTTTTTTCTTTTTTAAATTGAACCACTATCTGGCAAAAAAAAAAGAAAAGAAAAAGGAAAAGTGAAAGTGAAAGCATTTGTAGCATTATGGTTCTTCAACTTTAGGGATTTCAATTACAAATTTCTCCGGTGTGGTATATGGTCCGCACCTACTTAGATCCGGCAATTGCACTTCAATACGTGGCAAGGCATTGTACTCAGAGGCTGCAAAAAAACAACCTAGCTTTGGTGATTTGACCCACTTCAGCCCCACCTTCTCACTTAAAAATCTAAGAAGCTCTTTATGTGATGTACTTCTGTTCCAAAATGTTGGACACGATTGCCCCATCTCACCTTTCTTCCTCATTAATCATGACCCCGTGGCCTCCATCATCAGCAATTTCTTGCAACTCCTTTGCAAACTCAAGAGCCCTCAACACTTCAACCATTTTGGATCTTTGATCTCTAACTTCACACACACATTTATATGCGATATTTGCATACATCTTCAAAGACTCTGGTGATATTTGATCAATCAGATGAGGATCAATGATCTTGTCAAGTGTACCTTCTTCAAAGCTCGAATGAGCCCAATATGCCAAACTTTGTTGCCCATCATTTAGGCCCATATCCACGGCTTGTCTAGCACACAGCACCTCAAAAAACACCACCCCAAACCCATAAACATCAGACTTTACAGTTAAATGGCTGGTCCAAAAATACTCAGGGTCCATATACCCAAACGTTCCCTTCACATCAGTAGTGACATGGGTCATTGACAGTCTTGAAGGGCCCAATCTTGAAATCCCAAAGTCTGAAACTTTGGGTTCCCGATTTTGGTCCAAAAGAATGTTGCTAGTCTTGACATCGTGGTGTATGATTGAGTGCTCCTCACCTTTATGAAGGTACAATATTCCCCGAGCAACACCAATGCAAATCTCCAACCTCTGCTTCCATGACAATGGAGGATTATCTCTGTTGTAAAGATGATCATGCAGTGCTCCGTGAGCCATTAACTCATATACAATGATCATGACCCGTTCATCGTTGCAGTAACCTATCAAGGATACCAAGTGGGGGTGGCGAAGCCTTGAAAGCATTTCGACCTCTGTCTGAAATTCGCGAAACCCTTGACTTGAATTTAGCCTGAAAACCTTAATCGCGACTGGGGTGTGTTCATGATCGAGGTAGCCTCTCAATACATAACCACAACTGCCTTTTCCAATTGTTAGAGATATATATTAGACATATTAACCCAACGTAATAGGCCCAAGCCCAGTCCTGCTTGTACTAGTAGTCTAGGGTTTAGCCGCCTATATATACTCATGTTACGACTCATTGTAACATAGGAGGTTATTGTACTACACTCTTATACATAATAAAGATGTAGCCCTTAAGGGATTCCTCTATGGATGTAGGCTGTTAAGGCTAAACCACGTAACCCTCGTGTTCTCAGTGTTCCTATTTTATGCTTCCTCTTCCGCATCCACTCTAGCATATACAATATGGTATAACACATCGCAATGCTAATATTTAACACGGTATCAAAGCCAGGTTCCGCTCTTGGCATCAAACAAACATCTCTAGCAAAGAAGAATATCACGTGCACACCACCATCAGAAGTCACACATGCTTGCCAGCTGGATCTAGACTCCACGGCATCTCGCAGCCGCCATGGCTCACTGTTGTGTCCAGATCTTCAAGCCCAAGCAATCAGTGCCTCTCCCTGTCAGATCTGTGCACATCTATCCTTCGCCTGATGAAACCAACAAGACATAAGTGCTCCACAGCATATTGTGAACAAAACCCAAGAATTCCACCTCTAACGGCAGCTGCACGCACCACCACATGCGACCAATGGCTCCTGGAACTCTCACACGCGTCGTCAAAGATTCTCGACTCCCAGCTTGGATCTCAATCACACACGCCGCCAAGACGGCCTTGTTGTCCACCGATCCACTTGGCTTGAGAATTTGATAATCATACGAGGTAGCAGGCGCCAACACACGTTGCCTGCGTTTCCGGATCTTTCCCACGCACCGCCATGATTTTTGATTGTGTAGCTCATTCGTTGGCCACACGTGCCGTCCTATCGGCCATGTTGACCACCAATCTGCCTACGGAAGAAATATGGCTTTCGACCGATGTTGCACGTGCCTCCATGCGCTACCTGGATTTCTGGCTTCTCCTCCACGCGCCGGTGAACATCGCACACTCCTACCAGCGCCGAAAAACTACTGCTGATGTCATCTGACGTCACTGGATGAGGTCATCACTCCACGTCAGTAGCCATGCAAGCACCTCCACATCAGCCCTAGTTCACGTCAGTGACACATCATCAGCCACGTCAGCAGTGTCGTCTCGTCAGCACCACTTCACCTAACTGACCGTTGACCAGGACCAACCCAACCCAAACCACCCGGATCTGACTCGTGAGCACTTTGATTGTTGACTTTGACTCTGGACCAGTTGACTTTGACTTTTTACGTTGACTTTGAACCAAAAGTCAAAATTTCCAAAAAGGCCTATCTTGCTCAGTTTTTCACGTAGATTCCGATGTTGGGCTCCGTTTCTGCATTTGAGACTCCGAAATTGGTCAATTGGCACATTCTTCATTATGATTTCTTCAAAGGCATTCTTCAAGGCATCTCCAAGTGATCTTCTAATGTTTATCCAACCTCAAGCCTTCATTGAGCTTCCACCTTGAGTTTGAGGGAGGGTGTTAGAGATATATATTAGACATATTAGCCCAATGTAATAGGCCCAAGCCCAGTCCTGCTTGTACTAGTAGTCTAGGGTTTAGTCGCCTATATATACTTATGTTATGGCTCATTGTAACATAGGAGGTTATTGTACTACACTCTTATACATAATAAAGGTGTCGCCCTTAAGGGATTCCTCCGTGGATGTAGGCCGTCAAGGCTGAACCACGTAACCCTCGTGTTCTCAGTGTTCCTATTTTATACTTCCTCTTCTGCATCCACTCTAGCATATACAACATGGTATAACACATCGCAATGCTAATATTTAACACCAATGATAAGGTCTCGGTCAAAGTTGTTTGTGGCAGTCTTGATTTCTTGGAAAGTGAACCGATGGCCGACAGCTTGTAGAATTGGCGGTGTTTCACTTTTGATGGACTTTGTTCTCATCCTTCACCAGATAATTGTTAAGCCCAAGAGAAATATGACAGATATAACACCTACAGTGGCTTCGATGAAGATTACTGATTTTGTGCCGCTCTTGGAATTCTTGTAAGGTAGTGGTTGTGGGGCACGTGATTTGAGTAGAGATGGAAAAGGGGAAGGAGGGTGTGGAACTTCAAGATTGGGAGCCGCGAGATTGGCATCAGAGTTATTCAATTTGAACAACTCGAGACCATTGAGGATAGCATCAGAATAACTAGAGCTTGAATTAGCATTACAACGAAGCTCTATAAAGAGAGGGCTCTTTCCATTACTTGTTTTATTTGGTATCATCACAACATAGTCCCTATATACCGGAATGCCTTGCCCACCGCTCCAAGTGATAATATCAGCAGAAATCTCCAGTATCTTATTTCTTATGGAAATTCGGAACCCATTGTTACTGTTAAATAATAGTTAGTATTATTAGCAACGTGTAGTGTGTTATACCATGTTGTGTATGCTAGAGTGGATGCGGAAGAGGAAGCATAGAATAGGAATACCGAAAACACAAGGGTTACGTGGTTCAGCCTTGACGGCCTACATCCACGGAGGAATCCCTAAGGGCTACGCCTTTATTGTATTAGAGTATAGTACAATAACCTCCTATGTTACAATGAAGCCTAACATGAGTATATATAGGTGACTAAACCCCAGACTACTAGTACAAGCAAGAATGGGCTTGGGCCTATTACATTGAGCTAATATGTCTAATATATATCTCTAACACCCTCCCTCAAACTCAAGGCGGAAACTCGATGAAGGCTTGAGGTTGGATAAATATGAGAAGATCACTTGGAGATGCCTTGAAGAATGCCTTTAAAGAAACCACAATGAAGAATGTGCCAATTGACCAATTTTGGAGCTTCAAATGAAGAAACGGAGTCCGAAATTGGAATCTATGTGAAAAACTGAGCAAGATAGGCCCTTTCAGAAATTTTGACTTTTGGTCAAAGGTCAACGCAAAAAATCAAAGTCAACTGGTCTAGAGTCAAAGTCAACAGTCAAAGTGCTCACGGGTCAGATCCGAGTGGTCCGGGTCGGGTCAGTCCGGATCAACGGTCAGCTATGTGACGTGGTGCTAGCAAGACGACACTACTGACGTGGCTGATGACATGTCGATGACGTGGACTAGGGCTAATGTGGAGGTGCTTGCATGGCTGCTGACGTGGAGTGATGACGTCATCCGATAATGTCATATGTCATCAATAGTAGTTTTTCGGCTCATGACGGCGTTATCGGCACATGAAGTATATGCCGAAAATCCTGGAAGCACGTGAGAGTGCATGTAATCTCGAATGCGGGCTGGAATCGCAAGTTTCATAGATCAGCAGACGAGGAGGCCGAAAGGGCGGCGCGTGTGCCCAGAATACAATCTAGAAGTCAGGAATCTATGGCGGCACATGGGAGATTTTCCAGAGGCTTCTGCGGTGCGTGGAGGCTCGTGGAAAGGCTTCACGGAGACCAGCTTCCTAGGTTTGGATCGCAAGAGGCTGTGGATCACATATCTATGGTTGGTTTCATTAGGTGAAGCGTTGATTTGTACAGATCTGAAAAGTTAAATCATCACTTTGGTTGAGTTTGTGGATCTTGGACACAGCACTGCGCCACGGTGGCTGCGAGATGCCTTGGAATCTAGATCCAGCGGAGAAGCATGCGTGACTTTTGATGGTGGTGTGCATGTGATATTCTTCTTTGCTTGCTAGAGATGTTTTGTTTGATGCTAAGAACGAAGTTTGGCTCTGATACCATGTTAAATATATTATTATTATTATGAATATTAGCAACGTAATGTGTTATACCATATTGTGTATGTTAGAATGGATGCGGAAGGAGAAACATAGAAGAGGAACACTGAGAACACGAGGGTTACGTGTTTCAGCCTTAACGGCTTACATTTACTGAGGAATCCCTTAAGGGCTACATTTTTATTATATGAGAGTGTAGTACAATAACCTGTGTTACAATGAACCCTAACATGAGTATATACAGGCAACTAAACCTAAGACTACTAGTACAAGCAGGAATGGGTTTGGGCTTATTACATTGGGCTAATATGTCTAATATATATCTCTAACAGTTACTTCTCTACTTTACCTCCGGTTGGATTTTGCAGAAGTGGAGTCTCACGAGGTATTTGAACCCCGAGTCCACTGGCAATCTCCAAGTAAGATTGTAACGTTTGTTGTCTTCGGATGTTCTTGTAGTTCGGGCGGTCTGATAGACTTCCTTTGGTGCTGTGTAAGGAGGTATGCTTGTGGAGTTGATCTGAATTGCCCCATTACTAATAGAGTTTACATTTGAAGCAAGAAAGAAGTTGGTGTGATTAAGCCATTTCCGAAAAAGATTGCCTGAGTCATTTATTGGTGAAATGGAGTGCCCACCTACGTTTAGTCGGTAAATCATCTCAAGAGCACTGTTGTTTTGGATATGGAACTGAGAGTTATGGCCGACAAGGCGTGCACCTTTATCCCCAAATTGACTGTAGTAAAGGCTGGTGGGCATCGAGACAATTTCAATCCCATTTATAAATGCATATGAAGTATTTGTAGATGGAGTGAAGGTTATGTTCAGTGTCTGATTCTGCAGCACATTCACGCAAAATTCTTTGACAAGGGATTTTGATCCTATACTGAAGTTGCTAAGTAGAGTGAAGGGACCAGTAGTAACAGTGAAAAAGGCCTTAGACATATCGAAATTATCATGGTATGTAGAAGGGTTAAAGTATAATCTTATGAATTTTTGGCCAGGACTAACACGAATTGTGTAGGTGAATTGAGAATGAAAGATTCGAGCGGTTTTGTAAGGATCATGGTCAATGGATGAGCCATGGGGATTGAAGAGTATAAAGGTGTTATTAGATTGTTCTAAGGAAACAAATTTTGAGTGAATACCTACATCTCCAGTCCACTCTCGGCCATCTGGGTCAGTTGAGATGCCGGAGGAGCCACAGTTAAGCATGATATCATTGATGGAGGAGGGCTTAGCAGTGACAGTAATTGTTAGGTAATTGAAGAAGAAGGACACTGAGAATAGGTAAACGAAAAATCTACTAGAGTTTTGCATGGTAGACTGTGACAAAACTTAGAAGTTTATGCAAAGCTGCGACTGCGAACGATATAAAACATGTACATCGGAGTGGAAGTGTACATAGCAGTGCGCGGGGAAGCCCGCGTAGATGGTCAAGAGAACCGTGTGGTTTCTTTTTGGATATAGAGATGGCTACAATTATTCTTTGGAAATCGGAGAGTAGTGACTCTTGGTCCTCTAAGAGAGCCAAAAGGTGGGACTTCTCAGTTGATTAGTAAAAGTATACGTCAAAAAGCACACCATGCATAGTATTTTTAATTATTAGTCAAAAGCTCACTAAAGTTACAAAAGAGTGTGGAAAACTAACCAGCACGTGAAAGAAGTTCTTTATTATTGCCACAAAGATGGAGTTGAACTTCAAACCCTAAAGCAATAATGCAAATAATAAAACAAAGAGTTGGGTTGTTGTTGGCATAGTAACAATTTAAATTTAACGTGTTAGTCTCAAATAAATATTATACGCACTATCATAATTTCCAAGATACGTTTAATTTTTTTTTTTTTTTACTAGACTCCTATCTTAAGCACACATTCTCAACCAATTAGTAATGTATGAAACTTATCTCATGGAGCTTGTCTATACGGGCAAAACTGGAGCAATGACTCTCGTCAAACCAGAGGGCAACGTAAGTGAGTCATAACCTATGAAGCACGGGTGCGTTTCGGGACTCGGGTGTCGGTGCGGGTGCGGGTGCGGGACTCGGCAATTTTTGAAAAACTAGGGTGCAGGTGCAGCGGGACTCGGCGATTAAAAAATTATTAAAAATATTTTTATTTATATTTTCTATATATTTTTACTATTAAAATATTCTTAAAAAACACATTAATATACTTGATTCACAAAACAAAGAAAGAATAAGGCAAGAAACGCATTTGAGGTCAGAATTTTGGCCTCTCCAGCGATTTTCACGGCCGATTTCGGCCTGTTTCGGCCGTATCGGTCGCCGGCCGATATTGATCGATATGGCCGATATGGCTGATACGGACCGAGTTGGCCCGATTTGGGCTGCGTCGGCGCCGATTTCAGCCGCGTCGGCCCGATTCGGGAGCTGCCACGTGGCGGGACGTGGCACGACGCGGCACGGATGCGCGGTCTACGGCGTCCCTCCCGCGTCGCCGCGTCCTGCCGCGTCGGACGCGGGTACGCTGGGCTGGATGCCGCGTCCGTGCATCCCAGGTCATAACATAACTGTGTTATGACTCACTTATGTTATTCCTATATTCGATGTCAATAATAGGGCCCTCAACCTCTTTTTTTTGATGAATAATAAAATTTTATTAAATAAAATAGAGCCCCTATGCCTTGAATTTTGTAAACAAGCTAGTGATTGTTTTTTGTTGCCATTTGAACGAAGTTATGAGGGCAAAATGTGCAAATTCCCTTTTCACGCAAATTATATAGCCTTTTGCTCTCTTTCTCAAACTAATTAGGAAAATGTCACTCTTTTGTAACTCAATTTTCTAAAAATCGAATTTCAACTTAAAACTTGATTTTTGGACAATAGAGTTATAACAAACTGAAAATTATCCCCAAAAAAAAAAAAAAAAAAATTGCTGGAACTCGAGCTCCATGAACTTGAGTTCCATGCAATTTTTTTAAAGCCCTATAGTGGAGTTTTAAAACATGCAAGTTTTTATTTATTTATTTATTTATTTTTTTAAGCCTGATCGCTCCATAGGGACCCTATAGTGGCATTTTAAAGCCCTATAGTGGCGTTTTTTATGGAACTTGAGTTCCATGAACTCAAGTTCCATGCAATTTTTATGTTTTTGCTTTTTTTATTTTATTTTATTTTTTTAAGTTTTACCTATAACGGCGTTTCATGGAGGCCTATATTGGCTTTTTTATGAAACTCAAGTTCTTGGAGGCCTATAGTGGCTTTTTTTTTTTCTTTTTTTTTGTTTGATCATCCACACTTGATTTTCTACAAATCAAGTTTTACATTGAAACTTGATTTTGAGAAAATCGAGTTACAGAAGAGGGGCATTTCCCTAATTAGTTTGAAAAAGGAGGCAGAAGACTATATAATTTGCGCGAAAAGGACATTTGCCCAGATTCCTTGAAGTTATGAAGTGTGCAACAATTTCTCATTACATTCACTTGTTGACATGATCTATAATGAGCTATCATTTAAAAAAAATGAAAATCGAGCATTTTAAATGCCAAAACATCTTTTAATTACATTGCAAAGAGATGAATGTATGTAATTGAACCCATTGGACAACTCCCACCTCAAAAGTCTTGTATATGGAATCTCTCAATACAGAATGGAGGTAAAAAAAAGAGAGCATAATTTCTGTCCGGAGCTGGCGTAAAATAGCTCTTTTACGCAGGTCTTTTATGCCACCAATGATAACGCACCACGTCAGTTCTTTAATGAAAACCCAATACCCTAGCACACACAATCACAACTCAGACTTGGAGAACTAACGCCTACACAATACTCTCGGACCTAGAGTATTTACGCCTAAACCCCAAATCAGATTCCTCCTCTCATTTTAGCACTAGAGCTCCACCTGCCACTGCCCCCATCTCACACGACAACTCTGGAATTGGCGCAGCCTCACTGAACCTCAAGGTTTGTTCTTTTATGATTTGCTATTTCCCCAAATTTTGGATTTTGAAATTTTGATGGGTTTGAGATAATTTTTTGGAAATCAATCTATTCATATTGGAATGGGTTTTGTTGATTTGGTATGGATTTTGCTGTTTTTTTAGTATTTTCATGGGTTTTAATTGGATTCTTTCAATGGTAGGTTCAAACCCTTAAAAAAAAAAAAAAAAAAAAAAAAAAAACCCTGATTGAGTTTTATTTTTTAGCTAGCCTAGGTTCTTATGATTTTTATTTCGGCTCAAAATCATGATTCTTATGTGCTTCTTTTTGAGTTATGAATTTTTTTAGGCTTTTTATGTATTTGGATCCCCAGAATTGCTCTGCCTGTTGTTCTTTTGAAAGAATTCATTTAGTTAGTTGAATTGTTCTTTAAGTGGAGTTGAAAAATATGACAAGTTGACAACATCAAATGGAGAATATATGTTCTATTACTTCATTTTCTAAATCTTTTAGTAAATGATGCCAACTTTAGCTTGTGGTTCAATCTTTAATCTATCACTATTATTAATTTTGTTGTTGACAACTTATCTATCCATCTGAACTTTTCAAATGAAACCTTTTACACCCATATGAATGATATTTGAACTCATGCTTCCCTGTAATTTCTTAATAGGCTTTGGGTGTTGAATCAAAAACAGAAAAATATGGGTGAGAAACTGCGGAACTGATTAGTGTACAAATGGTTTTTCTTTTCACATGTTGAATAGCTACATTGTTGTCTTCCACTGTAATTGCCTCTTGAATTCAGAAGATGTCAGTTTATCACTGTAATTATTCCTTGTTACCTTTTTTTTTTTTTTTTTTTTTTGATAATTCAATAGTTGGGGGAGGGAGATTTGAACTTTGGACATCACCTTTAGAAATACTAGGAGTCACTAATTGAGTTACAAGGCTCTTGGCTCAATTTAATAGAACTTTTTTTTGGCAGATACCTATAATTTATTTATTGTTTCAGATATTACATTTCTTTGGCATGTCTAATTCATTGTAGAACATTATCATTGTCATTGGCATCTCACAATATGCTCATTGTGTTGTGATTAGATAGCACCTTCTCTCACCCCATATATAAGGTTTAGAAGGTGAAATCATGAGTTCAAATCTCCTAGGTTTTTGTGAGTTGTGTTTGTAATTCCTTGATTTTCTCAAACTTGTAAATGGTTCATTGTCCTATTTTTTGCCTAATACTAATAGCAATAGCATTTATTTTCTATGTGTTAATTTAAGGGTGTTGTGAAATTCTTTTGCTCACATCTTCTCCTCTACATTAATAGGTCATAGGAATTGCTGGTATCAAGGGAGCAAATAGGATTGATTTACTTGACCTGGAAACATATGATCTTACTAGCCGAGTTGCCTTGGGGGAAATGCAAATGACTACACCGATCAGAAGACCTTTACAAAATGTTGTGTTAGATGTATTGTTTTTAAAAGAAATTGGAAAAGGGATGCTATGAATAGAAGCAACCATATGTTATTCATGAACTTGTCTTATCATTGTTCTGATTGTGTACAGGTCATTCTGATTTTATTATTTTGTTCTCTGGATGAAATGGATTTGATTTGGGGTGTGCAACACTTGGTTTTTGTTAAATGTCTGCATATAATGATTTCAATCTATATCATTCATTGTCTACAAGTGATTTTTTTTTTCTCTCTCTGTAGTTCAAAGAACAGTTGTGTTGTCATGATCATGGGGCTTGCACTTTTGTAGCTTCAAATGAATGTCATATTGATCTAAACATTAAAACTTCAATGAGAGGAGTAGTTGTTCTGGAAGATTAAATTTCAAGTTTGAAATAAATCAAAAAAGTAAAATAGTTTCACAAATGTGAATTTGTATTGATGAATATGTGGTACAATTCACTAAAATTATGAAAGAGTGATCCTTTAATTTGATCCCCTTGAAAGACTTGTTGATTGGAATTGTGGTAATGTGATCCTGACTCAAACACCAAATATCCTTTAATTTGGCTAAAGAATAGATCAAAGACTCTTGAAACAGAATTACAATGAATCTCTAGCTATAAGCTTATTAGAAATTCTTCATTCTTCGTGTTCTTCGCATGTTCTTCATCTTCGAAGGTTTATGGTGGAAGTTCTTTGGAGTTTTTAGGGCTTAATTCCATAGAGCTTCTTTGATTTGTGGTTTGTTGAAGTTTTAGGAGGCTTTTGAGCTTGATTCCAGCAAACTTTAAGATCTAGGCAGATAGTTTGGATGGTTTTGCTTTGAATGTTCTTCGATTTTGAGGTTGAAGTTCTTGAAGGCTTTGAGGCTTGATTCCTATAGAGTTTCAGTACTTTTGAGTGCTTCTTAATCTTCTTTGATGCTGCTTGTGCTCTAGATGTCTTGGTGTATGTCCAAATGCCTTAGGAAGGCTTCAATTTATAGTAGTTTGGAGGTGGGTGAGCGACACGTGTCAGAATCTGAATGGTGACACATGTCACAGCCTGATTGGAGGAGATTTAAACTTTTCCACCAAGACATATAGCATCGTTTGATTGGCTGAAATGTCTTAATTTTCAAGGTGACACATGTCAGCACCCGATTGGACTACTTATGTCATTGCTTACACGCACCGATGTGTGATTGGTTTTTTGCATGCTTTTTATGCTTTTATTTCAATGACACTTGGTAAATCTTTGTTGGTTTTCGAATAGTGATAGCAGAACCTAATAGCAATACGTGGTGCTTTGTAATTGATCGTACATTATGGACTTGGTAGTATGACGTGTCAGCTTGTGATAGGTTGGGAGTTTTCTTTCTCTACAACTGTTTTCTAATTTTAACAATATTGGAGGGGTCCTCTCTCAATCACTTGAGCTAAAAAAAATCTTAGAGCCTAGCCAATGTCTTTTTTAATGTTAAGTTTATCTCTTTGTCCATTCATGTAGGGGATTCAACATGATGCCTAACAAATCAAGAATTTGTAAAAAAACAAAAGGGATTGATTGAGATTTTCTTGATTGAAAGTTCATAACTTTCTGGTCGAATAATGTAAAACTTTGTATCAGGTTGAGACAGAAGTTGAGGTCTGGTTGTATCCTATACAACTGTGATATGTTTGGATCATGTGAATCTTTGAAAGAATGCAACGTTTTAGATTGCCTTCTCATCTATTTACGAAAGTAAAAGTAAATGGAGGGTTTGATCTTTATATTATAAAATTTTTTGCTATATTTTTTCCCTCACCTCTCTGAATGTGTGTAATAGAATTTAAACTTTGTATAGGGTATATTGTATGATATTCGGATTATGTGCATGTTCATAATTGTCCCCAATCAAATAAGTTTGCTAATGGGTTTGCAAGCAAACCATCTCCTAAATATAGCTAATCAAGATTCTACAAATAACAAAATTGGAGTATTCTCCAATTTTGTAAATTTCATTATATGGAGAGCAAAATTTGACCCCACCTAAATATGGTTGTTTATTTATAAGCAATGAAGAGTTGTAATAATAATAATAATAATAATAATAATAATAATAATAATAATAATAAACACATTTGAAAAGTGACTTATACCTTCATTGCCAAAGAAAATACACATTTTAAAGGTCACTTATGTTGAAACAAACACTCTAAAATGTTGCCAAGGCTCTCTTCTTTTTCTACAAAGTTTTCTACTAAACACTTTTTCTTTTGCAATTGTTTCTTGAGCGAACGACTAGTTAGGACTTCAGTACAAGACATCACAACTATGATAATTGTGTGCAGTAGGTACTTGTACAGAGTTAGTTAGAACAAGCATCAAAGTATTATACATTGTTAGTTGCAATGTTGAGTTGTAATATGTGTACTTTGCAGTTAGTTACTTAGTTACTACTAACAGTACCACAGTAACTAGTATAAGACTGAGATGATTGTAACAAGAAGAACTGAATAAGAATGCATTTGTTTAGTTCTCATTGAGACTAGCTTGGAGGTTGATTCCCACGAAGAATCATTGGAGGACTTGTTCCCTTAAAGAACTACCATATTGAGTGAGTAAGAGAATTAGAGAGTTGAATCACTGAGGATTCTACCACGACCCTTCTTGCTTGAGTAAATTCTTCAATAATAGGAAAAAAAAAAGTCTCACTTATCCCTCACTCAAGCAAGGTCTTTACAAAAAGTTTGCTTGTCCTTTGCTGGAGTGGAACTTAAATCGCTTGAGCAAAACTAAATTTTGCTAGAGAAAATTTAAATCTTGATCAAGTGAGATTTTGAAATTTTCAATTTAATTTTACATTACAATACACTCTATTCTTCTAATTACAACCATGTATAACTTCAATGTGGTAAAGGGTAGGAAATATTTGTCTAGGATAGATTATAGTATTATACAACTCTTTCATATGATTACATAATTAGCATGCATTTGACAACAAACAGAAGAAAAATACAAACTATATCACAGTAAATTTACCATGGTCCATCCTAATAGATTTGATTACAAGGGAAGAAGTATATTGTTAATAATCAATGACAATGCTTTCTATGTGTCCTATCAACAGTCCTTTCCAGCAACACCAATAACTACTCCAACTTTAGTCTTCCCTATTGCAAACCAGCATAAAGAAATAACTCAAGTTAATAAACAAAAGTGGGTCTAGAAATGGACTTACATCTAATTACAAACATCAAAATTAGATTGAATTAAAACTCAAATTCAAATTGACTGAGCTAGAACCACTTTTTCTTCATTAAAGTGACATACATATGAAATCAACCAATGGTTAATCCAGGATAATATAGGATACTGAGGATATAGTATGCAAACTTTAGAAAATTTAAACGATGTTACATTCTAAGACTTTAGGAACTAAATGTATTAGAACTTTATTATGTATTATGTTGGCAAACCATGATCAAATTATAGAGTCTAGGTTAGGCTCGCTCAAAGTGTGCTTATGTGTAAAGTTGGAATCGAGTGATTGCAAAATTTACTAGACTAAATTTGTAAGGCTCGATCGATCGAAAATTAGACTCGATTGATTGAACCTCATGCATATTATTTTTTCTATAGAATTTCCAACTTAGCCCAAGCCTGTTTGATGTGTATGGTTTTATGTTTTACTCCAAGTATAAAAAGAAAAACCTAGCTACGTTTTAGAAGTCTTTTGATGTTCTGTGTGTTGAATCTCTTGTGAGATCTAGAGGTATTTACCTTTATACACACTTAGGGTTATCAAAATCAAGATTCATGTTAAGAACATGGTAATCGCTTCAATTGCTACATAAATAATTTAAAGAAGACCTGAAACCTTTGAGTGGAGTCTCAAAGTCACAAGTGGGAGTAATTGTGTTTGCAATTGATCAAGGAAAGAAGTAGTCCGTGGACTCGAAGTTGTCACGTGGTTGTGGTAGTAAGTTTTCTCCATGAGGTAGCAATAGGATGTTAGTGGTCTAAGTGTTATTGTACAAATTTCAATTCTTTTATAGTGGATCTGTTTTAGCTTGAGGATAGCTAGGTTAAATCCTCCTTAGGTTTTTTACCGGTTTGGTTTTCTTGGGTTATCTTATCGTGTGTTCTTTATATTTTGCATTACTTACATGATGTGATTTGAATGTATTAACCTAGATCTGAATAATTTATCTAAGTAATCACTTGGCTAAATAACTAGGTTAAACATCTTGTGTTTTAAGGGGTCTAAAAACATACAAATGAAAAGAAATTTAAACAGAGCAAATACATCAATTTGGATATGATAAATTTTTTGTAGTTGTTAAAAGTATTTGTTCATCAAAAATTTGAAAAAAAAAATTATACATACTTAATACACACATGCACACACAAGATTTTATTAGAATTTTGCCCCCTAGCCCTAACATAGATTTGCCAATGCAGATGCCATTGTAACAAATTTTAGAAGCAAGACTGAGTTTATTGAAAGACTCCCAGCAAGCTAACATGTGAGACCACTTGTGATAAACCCAACTGGTTGTCCTGATATGATAGGACTAATGAACTAAGAATATAGACAGAATCTTTCCTATATTTTAATTATTCTACTTAAATAAAATACTTATAGCCCTCTCAGTTACAATAATGTGTACTCTTCAATACAGTCTTGTTGATGGTTTGGCTTTTGCTAATTGTTGGGGTTGTGATTCGGTGGACTAAAAGTGACATAAAACTATAGGTTCTACTAGTCCATAAATATTGTGCAAAAACCCATGTTTTGCAGGTTTTGAATTTTGACCTCAATACCTTTTACTCTTATCTTTAAATGGTTACACGCCCTGATTGACTTAATCAACCTATATGGCTAACTAATACATCATAAAGAACAATTCTACTAACTAAATGAATCCTTTCAAAAGAACAATGGGCAAAGCAATACAGGGGATCCACAATACATAGAAAACCTCAAAAAAATTTCATAACTTAAAAATGAAGCACAGCAAAAATAAAAATTAAAACCTAGGCTACAAAAAAAAAAAAAAATCAAATTTTTTTTAGGGTTTGAACCTATCATTTAAGAATCCAATCAAAACTTATGAAAATACCAAAATCTTGCAAATCCATACCAAATCAACAAAACCCATACCAAATCAAGTGATTGATATCCAAAAAATAACCCAAACCCATTAAAATTTCAGAATTCAAAATTTGGGGAAATAACAAATCATAAAAGAGCACACCTTGAGGTTCAGTGCGGCGTTGTATGTGGTGGGGTGGAGCTTCGGTGCAGGGAGGAGGAAATGAGATTTGGGGTTTAGGCATTTAGCTCTTCAAGTCTATTGTGTATTCATGTTTAAGGATTGTAAGGTTTAATTGAGTTATGATTGTGAGTGCTAATGTGTATTGATTTTTCAGCAAAGTGATGATGTGGCGTTTATTCATTGGTGGCGTAAAACCTCACTTTTACGCTAGCTTCTAACCAAAGATAATCTAAAAAAAAAAAACCATAGTGCATGGTTAACACGAGTTAACCAAATAATAGCCGCCTAGCACACACACATGCCACAGAGGGAGAGAGAGAGAGTATGAAACATTAAAATTTTAAGGTAAAAATACACTTTTGGTCCCTACATTTTGGGTCAATTCCCATTTTAGTCTCTAAATTGATTTTGCTACTAATATAGTCCCTAAAATAAGAAAATCGATTCTATTTTGGTCCCTACTGTCAACCCACTAATGGAAAAACTCCTATGTGGTAGACGGAGTGCACTGTTTGCAGACATGGTGTTGATATGGCCATTAAAATATTATTAAAAAATATTTGGCATTTTTAAAATTTCTTGTCAAATTTAAATTAATAAAAAATTAATTTTTAAAAAGCTAGGTAAAAAAAAAAAAACATTAATCTAATTTTTTTTTTCATTTTTTCGGTAAGAACATACATTCACAAGCCCTAAAAATTTCAAAACCAGAAAAATTCACATCTGGTTGGACTTTGGAATCCTTTGATCTTAATTAATTATTTCTTAATCTAAATGAAGAACACACAAGTAAGAAGAGAAAACAAAATCAAAAGCACTATTAGTAAAACATTCATAGATTCAAACACACATAGACAGCTGCAGTGTCAAACTTAAACACACACACACCAATATTAAAATCTGAGCCTGAGATGATAGCAAAAACCCATATTGAGTAGAAAAAAAAATCGATAACAAACTTTGCAACCGAAATCACAATGTTATTAAAACTCTCCATCTCTTTATTAACATAAACCTAAAAGGTGAACACATAACAAAAACCTAGATAATGAACACAAAGCTGGGTCCTTTAACAAGTTATACATCACCAAACCCACATACAACAACCCACAATTCTTCAATCACCAAACTCACTTTGAAACCCAGAACCTAGTTGCCGCTAGCCATGCCATGATAACAACTAAATCAATACAAGCTGCCGTTTACCAACACCTCCCTCTCTAATTCTCTCACTTCTGTGACTCATCCAGCTACCAACCATCTATATTTGTTTTACAACACCTACCAACAACGGATCTATGTTTCACAACACCCTCCAACAACCGATCACAACCCGTGAATCCAAACCAATCCACAACCACCACCGATCTGGGGTTTCACAACAACACACAACACACAACGCCTACCAACAATCGATACAAAACCCACGAATCCAATCTACCCATCGTCCAAACTGATCTCGCTGCCTTCACCTAACCATAAAAGCTCTATGGTCAAGCTTAAGAACCTAATCTAGACCAAGCCCTATTCCAAAGCACTCAATCGGCTGGGAGAGAGAAAGATCAAAGTGTTAGGATATATGTGATTCACCTGTTAGGAACATATGTCACTATTTTATGTAATTGGCTAATCCTTTGACAAAACGCACTTTACTTGTATTTGGATAGATCTATGATGTATTTAATACTTCAAGAAACATGTTGTTTAAGTTTAGTGTTAAAGTCATGAAGATTGGACCAAGAAAAAAGTGAAGAAAAGTTGTTCACTAAAGCTGGACAAATAGCTCGACAGCTACTTGACACCTCTTGACAGCTATGTTATCTATCGAGCTCTTTAGTTGATTGTTATTGCAATCTGGACACCTCTTGATAACTGGTGGATCGATCGAGAAAGCTCCTGTCTCCTCGATAGCTGTATCTGTCGAAGTTTAAAGCTCTACACCTTCTCGACACCTCCTACTCGATTAAGGTTACGGGAATTCAGATTTCCAGATCTGATTTTCGGCTCAAGTTTTTTTATTTGTATAGGGTTTCTTTTCTCAAAATCCTAGACCTATATAAGGCTTATTTTAAAGGCCATCACATAAGAGAATACAAGGAGAACATATGCAAAAGGTGACCGATGCCTTATTCTCTCTGAAAGAAGTTACTGCGTCTTTGCGCCTTAGGGTTTTGTAACCAAGTGCTTCTTGATTTTCATTGTTGATGAAGTAAAGAACTTTGCAGCCACCAATCTTCTTCTAGTTGGTGATTAAGTCGTGTACTGGGATCCGCACAATTGGTTAGTCACGTACTGGGATTCATGCATCAAATGATGGCGTTCATATCTTGAAGAGTTTTGAGGTTCTGAAGCGGTAAAAGGTTTCTACTGTGAGTTCATCTACAGGGAGGGACAAAGATTTTGTACAAGATCTTAAACTTCTCTTTACTATAGTGGATTGCTTTTCGGGAAGGTTTCCCCCCAGGTTTTTTATTGTGAAACTAGTTTGTTTCATTAGGTTTTCTTGGGTCATCATATCTTGTCTTATTTATTTTTTTGCTGCATGATTTTGACATGATATTGATGTTTGTTTGTTTTAACAAGTTTTATTCATAATAAATCTAATTAACAACTTGGGTTTAAAACTTGTTAATTCTATCAACTAGGATCTAAATTTCCCAACAAGTGGTATCAGAGTGGGTACACTCTGATTGGATTAATTTTCTGAGTGTGATCCTTGACCTCCGTTGTCATGGAAACTCTTGATTGCTTTGATTTGCATGATCTTGTGTTGAATGATGATGATGATGTTCAAGATGCCTATTGCAAGCTTTATATTTTTTGTATGAAATCTCTTGAATGTTTACAAAATTAAAAGCTAAATTTAAAAAGGTCAAGCTTGAAAAGGATGATTTGATTGCAAAATTGGATGAAGCCAATAATTTGAATGAGAAATTTAAAAATCAAATTTCATCTTAAGAAGACAAAATTAAGAGTTTGGAAGAGCAACTAGTTGAATCTAAAACTGAAATTGAAAATTTAAGTAGTGCCAAACTTGTTGTTGAGCCCAACTCAAAATTTTTTTATATTCCTCCATTTAAAAGGAATAATGAAGAGTTGAAGGCTAATATTGCTAGGATAGACAAAGGTAAAAATTCTGATGTTAATGCTAAAGTTAAAAGAATGAAATTGGCTGATATTATGACAATACTAGGTAGCATAGATATCATTATGGGAGAAGTTGATCGTTGAAATGATAATTGATATAAGGGAAGTACAAGATATCAATTCTTTTTACAGAGTGGAATCTTTAAAAGGGGTCTATGGAATTATATGGGTGGTTGTCCCTATTTTGACTCTTGTATTAGGAATCACAATAGGCGTACTAGTAATTGTATGGTTAGAAAGAGAAATATCCGCAGGGCTACAACAACGTATTGGACCCGAATATTCTGGTCCCTTAGGAGTTCTTCAAGCTCTAGCAGATGGGACAAAATTACTTTTCAAAGAAAATCTTCTTCCATCTAGAGGAGATACTCGGTTATTCAGTATCGGACCATCCACAGCAGTCATTTATGGATACATTCATCCTAATTGCTTTAAGCTGTTTCCTCATAAGCAATTGTCCAAACGGTCACAAGTTTCCTCTCATGGACGTACACCTTTGTTTGGAGAGTTATTAAAAGCCTTCAGCTTTTTAACTCAATTTCAGGAGAATTTTAATTCTTCTATGTCCTTTAGTAGACATATTAGGACACGTGCCTTTTCATCTTCACAGCCAAAGACTCGTGCTGTGTGGGTGAGAAAGAAGCCTAAGACTTAATTGTCTTTTCTATTTGTCCTTTGCTTTAATTCTTTCTATCTAAAGTAGGATTCTCTTTGCTTGTTTTCTTTTCTCTTTTGGAATCATGCTTTTATGCATCTGCACCTTTCTATCACGCCTTCATGCATATGCATATTTCTTTCATGCTTTCATGTTGTTTGTCTTTTTTTGTTTGGTTGTTTAGTTTTTATTTTGTTTTGTTTTCAAAATAAAAGGAAAAAGGAAAAATTAGAAAAATACAAAAACATTGTGTGTTTGTGTACATTGGTACTTGTGTACCTCGGATAACCATTAAAACAAAATTTTCTAAACTTTGTATCTCCAATAGCTTAGATAAGCATCTCTATGCATAACTAAGCAAGTGAGCTTTATGGCTCTTGTTTGTGATGAGTAAGAATAAGTTATCTCTTATACTTAACACTCGTATCACTCTTTTTGACAGGTAGAACTAAAAAATCCTAAGAGAAAAGCATAAATAACCATTTCACCACTGTTGCTCACCAATCATAATATGAAACCTGTATGCTTCGGCATAGCAAAAGTGTAGTGCCAATGACATTTGTGTGCTTTGGCATAGCAAAATTGGAATGTCAAATATTTACCATTATTGGGTATTTCTTTTCTCTCTCTTATATACCCATGCATGATTTGCTTAAAAGAAAAATATGCAAAGAAAATAAAAAGCTAAAAGATCAAAATGCTTTAAATATGATTGCAAGCGTATATTCTAGGAGATGTGGGAGTTATAGGATGTACCTCGAATGTGATAGTCCCCATCAAGCAGTTATGATTGTGTGTGAGTTAAAGTGATTTTCTCATATCTCAAATCGTCATAACATGTATACACTTATACAATCTTGCGATGTTTTTCACACACAACATGCAATATTCTTTGCTACTCTTGATATATGTCAGGTACAATGTGATTTGGCCATCACAAGATTTTACATGTGTTAATGTATGCTCACTAAACTGTTTTGACTTGTTTTTGAAATATAAAATTGGTTAGACTTGTTTAGTGTGTGTGTGTGTTTTGCATCCTTCCATTATCTTGTCATCCATAGCATCTTGTTTCATTACATTCATGCATTTATATGGATTTCTTGTGCCCCCTTGATCATCCTTGATCATCTTTATGTCTCTCAGGTGAAGCGTTCTAGCTTCTTGTACCTTTTGTCAATCATGACAAAAAGGGGGAGAAATTGTGGAGAATCTATGGTTTCTTTTTTTAAGATTCTACATGTTAGGGGGAGAAATACATGCCTCCATAAGGGGGAGATGTGTCTCATCTTATTAAGGAGAGTGCTTACTTCCTTCTTCTTGTACACCGGTCTTGTGACCATGTTTACATACATTGTGCATATCTTTGATATATATATGATGATGTATCTTTTCTTCACCTACCTCTACATGTGTTGTTCTTTTCTATCTTTATACACATCTTTCTACGTGTATGCAATCTATTATTTCTATCTCACACTAAGATACCTTGATGAGTTTTGTTTAAAGTGTTTTAGAAATACAAGTTGTCAAAGTCTTCCTTGCCATAAAATCTTTTCTTGTAAAGTTTTTCAAGAGTTTATGCTTGGATAGATTTTATTGTATTCAACAAGTGAATATGAGTTGAGTGATTTATGACTTCTCTTTTATGTTCATTTGTTTGTTGTGGTTTTGTCACGGATCGCCAAAGGGGGAGATTGTTAGAACATATGTGATTCACCTTTTAGGAACATATGTCACTATTTTATGTAATTGACTAATCCTTTGACAAAACGCATTTTACTTGTATTTGGATAGATCTAGGATGTGATTAATACTTCAAAAAACATGTTTTTTAAGTCTAGTATTAAAGCCATGAAGATTGGATCAAGAAACAAGTGAAGAAATGCTGTTCACTGAAGTTAGACAGATAGCTCGACAGCTACTCGACACCTTTCGATAGCTAGGCTATCTATCGAGCTCTTCAGTTGATTGTTATCGCAATCTCAACACCTCTCGATAGCTGGTGGATCGATCGAGAAAGCTTCTATCTCCTCGACAGCTCCTCGATAGCTTCTCAATAGCTATATTTGTCGAAGTTTAAAGCTTGACACCTTCTCGACACCTCCCGATTGATCGAGGTTACAGGAATTCAGATTTTCAGATAAGATTTTCGGCCCAAGCTTTTGTATTTGTGTAGGGTTTCTTTTCTCACAAACCTAGACCTATATAAGGCTTATTTTAGAGGCCGTGACATAAGAGAATACAAGGAGAACATATGCAAAAGGTGACTGATGCCTTATTCTCTCTGAAAGAAGCTACTGCGCCTTTGTGCATTAGGGTTTTGTAACTAAGTGCTTCTTGATCTTCATTGTTGATGAAGTGAAGAATTTTGGAACCAATAATCTTCTTCTAGTTGGTGATTAAGTCGCGTGCTGGGATCCGCGCAATTAGTTAGTCACGTACGGGGATTCGTGCATCAAAGGGTGGCGTTCATATATTGAAGAGTTCAAAGGTTCTAAGGCAGTAGAAAGTTTCTACTGTGAGTTCATCTACGGGGATTGTAGAGTCTAGGGACAAAGGTTTTGTACTAGATCTGAAACTTCTCTTTGCTATAGTGGATTGCTTTTCGGGAAGGTTTCCCCCCAAGTTTTTTATTGTGAAACTAGTTTGTTTCATTGGTTTTCCTGGGTCA
This sequence comes from Quercus lobata, assembly GCF_001633185.2. Taxonomy (NCBI): domain Eukaryota; kingdom Viridiplantae; phylum Streptophyta; class Magnoliopsida; order Fagales; family Fagaceae; genus Quercus; species Quercus lobata. The sequence goes on from NW_022154704.1 coordinate 210,211, forward strand.
TCATATCTTATCTTCTTTATTTTTCTGCTGCATGATTTTGACATGATTTTGATGTTTGTTTGTTTTAACAAGTTTTATTCATAATAAATCTAATTAACAACTTGGGTTTAAAACTTGTTAATTCTATCAACCGAGGTCTAAATTTCCTAACACAAAGAGAGGGAGAGTGAGAATCAGCAAATACCTATAGCTTAAAGTGGTTGTTCATGGAGGGCTCTGGATGGAAGGAAGGCAGAGAGTTTGTGTGAAGGGAGAGGAAGAAGAAGAACATGTTTGAGGAAGAACTTGATATTCCGAAAATTCTCTAATGAAAAAAATGTTTTAAAAATTTAATAAAAGAAACTCTTACTACATCAAGAAAACTAATTTAATTAGAATGAAAAGTAAAAAAAAAAATTAATTAGATTAATGTTTATTTTTAATTTTTTTAAATTTTTTGACTTGGCTTTTTTTTAAAAAAATTAATTTTTTAATAATTTAAATCTGACATGGCATTTAAAAATGCCAAATAATTTTTTTAATAATATTTTAATGGTCACGTCAACAAGCAGGGCGCTCCGCCTACCACCTAAGAATTTTCTATTAGTGGATTGACGGCCAGGACCAAAATAGAATTAATTTTTTGTTTTTAGGGACTATAATAGTAGCAAAATCAAAATAGGGACCAAAATGAGAATCAGTCCAAAATGTAGGGACCAATAGTGTATTTTCGCCAAATTTTAAATATACTAGGCAACGATATTACCATATGGAGGTTATGCAAAATTATTTTATAACCTTTGAAGTGCATCTAAAAATACTTGTGAGCAAACTAGTATATTCAAATGTAAACTTCATATCAAAATCACAAGCAGACAATCTCAACGACTAAAGTATAATCATGAACTATGAGTTCTCTGTACAACTTGCATATATTATTTATAAATATACATATATGGACAATTTAATTTGAAGCTAGTTTTTAGTACTATACTACAATGCGTTTTGACAAACAGTTTCAGCCTTAGTGCAGAAGCATTAGGTCTCTCTCTCATTCTCTAATCAATTTTACCATGTACTTATTCAATAAACACAACATTTTCGGTAGTTCATAAAAAAGCAAAAGCCAAGCTAGTACTAAGAAGTGCAAACCTAGCCAAGAAAATCTAGGCAATAGCCCTGAAAGTGGATGGATATTTGAGCAATGGACAATTCGATATTTAAAAAGAAAGTTATTGCAATTAATCAAGGTAAACAAGAAAAATTTCTTATTAAATTTGAAATTGCACAGATAAACTTGGAGTTCAATGGAAAAGGGTTAAGCAGGATGGATATTTGCGATGTGTGGTATGTATATCTGACCAAATCATGGTCTCTAGGTATGAAAAAAATTCAAGCAAAAGGCTAAGCAAACTATACTGTAAGACTGTTGTTAATACCCATTTTAGCGACACATTTTTTCCACAAGCTCAGTTCATGTATTATATTTATATTTTATTCTTTTAAGCATGGCAAGCCAATGCAACTTATTGGAGAAATTGAGGAAGTGTAGTTTGGAGGATATGGGTCAATTTCCTTCAGACTTTTTGTATAAGCCCAACTCAAGCGTGCTACCAAGTGGGCAGGGACATTGGTAGCACATCAAGGTCATGGAGGAGGTCTTGTACCCTAAATTTCCACCCCACAAGAGCTTTTATACTCTGACTGACTATGGTCCAAAGTTTCTGCCCTAACCCATTTTTGCCTTTAAAACATAGTTGTCTCTCATTGGCCAACTCTAGTTGGTAGCCCTTACTTAGGTGAGCCTCCCAAGAGTCTGAAACAACTGAAAATGAGGAGTTGATGGGGGGTTTAGTCAAATTTTTCCTTAATTATGCATAAAGCAAGCTAATTCTTAAACCCAATTAAAGCAAATCTAAACAAAATATCAATTTAGCATTTAGGAGGTTCAAAGCCTCTCTCCTTGCCCAAAACTAGTCACTAAGAGCAACTAAAACTCAATATAAAAGGCCCTAATTAGATTCAAAGCAGGCCAACCACTTTTTACCCTTGGAGTTGAAACTTTAAAGCAAAATCTCATTTAGCTAGCTAACATTCTCACAATTCTGAAGCTTGGGGTGAAATATGGGTACAAGAAAACTTTCCCTTTCTTCCTCACAACTTCTCTCAATTTACTCTTTTTGCTGAATGTGGATCGAAGTTTCAAACCTATTGTTTTTATGTATTTTTTTACACTTTTTTTAATTAAACTTTAAAGTAAAAACTCATTCAACCAGGATGCATTCTCACAATTCCGAAACTTGAAGGTGGAAATATGGGTATAGGAGAACCTTCCCACTCTTCCTCACAACCTCTCTCAATTTTCTTTTCTGGTTGACTCTGGGTCAAAATATCAAATCTATGTACTTTTTCTACATTTTCTTGTATTTCAACTTGTTTTGATTTCTCTCTTGTTAAAGCAATATTAACCTCTACTCACTAAATATTGGAATTTTTATCTTAATACTCTCCACAAATAATCACTCCTAAAGAATCCAAGGGGAGATTTAGGCTGTTCTTGCATTTTTGGCCCTTGTTGCAAAACGTCCTCAACAATTGTCTACATGTCATATCAATTTCATTTCAGGACTTATAAAAAAAGATGAGCATATTAAGATCATGCCCAAACCTCCAAGATGAAATCTTATGCATAAAGATATACTATACATAAGACCCTTTGAAAAATGTTATAGCACCATGTGGATGTTCAATATCACTCTTATAGCATATTTAAAAAAAGGGCAAACAATTTAAGCAGCAATTTAGAAAACATTTGTTGGCAATGTTGAGCATTGAAGATGATTAAATCAAATTAACATGTACAAAAGAACCGTGATACACCCATCATTACAATATCTTTTTGCAAGATAATTTGTAACAACATTGAACAATTTCACATAAAAAGTTCAATTATCTACATTTCCAATTGTTAGGGATATAATTTTATGTAACTGGCTAATCCTTTGACAAAATGTACTTTACTTGTAATTGGGTAGATCTAAGTTAGGTTTAATACATCAAGAAATATGTTGTCCAAGCATATCAAGTATTCGCGACAAAATGGGCTTCTGCCCTTTTTGGGCAAAGTAATTAGCCTTTTGCCCTTCTTCCTAAACTAAATAGGGAAATGCCCCTCTTTTGAAAATCAAGTTTCTCAAAATCGAGTTAAAAAAAATAATTTTGGAGTCCTATAGTGATGTTTTTAAGGACCTATAGTGACGTTTTAAGAACCTATAGTGACGTTTTATAACTTGATATCCATGAAATCGAGCTATAGGCAATTTAATTGCCTATAACTCGATTTCATGGATATCAAGTTACAAAACGCCACTATAAGTCTTTATAAACGTCACTATAGGTCCTTGAAAACGTCACTATTGGGCTTAAATCGATTTTGAGAAACTCGATTTTCAAAAAAGGGGCATTTCCCTATTTAGTTTAGGAAGAAGGGCAAAAGGCTAATTACTTTGCCCAAAAAGGACAAAAGCCCATTTTGTCCTTAGTGCTCGTATTAAAGACATGAAGATTGATCCAAGAACCAAGTGAAGAAAAGCTATTTCATTAAGTCTCGAAAGATAGCTTAATAGATACTGCTATTGAGACTGGATGAGAAGCTCGATAGATGGCTTAATAGAAGCTCAATCAATCGAGAGTTACGATTTTCAATTTTCCAGATCTAAAATTTGTCCCAAGCTTATGTATTTGTTTAGGGTTTCTTTTCTCACAAACCTAGACATATATAAGGCTTATTTTAAGAGCCGTCACATAGGGATATAGAGACCAAGAGCTTTATTTTCACTGTGAGAAGCTATTGCATTTGTATGCCATAGTGTTTTGTAATCAAGTGCTTTCTGATCTTCATTGTTGATGAAGTAAAGAACTTTACAGCTAACAACATTCATTCAAGTTGCTAGAGTTAGTCATGTACTGGGATTCATGCAAGATTGTTAGTCACAAATTGGAGATTTGTGCATCAAGGGAAAGAAAGCTACTACAAGATCAAGTTTAATTATGTATTGAAGCAAAGGTTCAACTGTAGGTTGGTATTTTAGGATATTCCAGGGTAGTGATAAGATTCCTTATACTTGTAACCGCTTAATTGTTGATTAGAAGATTCTTGGGAGTGGTGACTTAAAATCATCCAGTGGGGTTTTTGCCTTGTGAGAGGTTTTCCTCATTTGTCAACAAATCACTGTGTTAATTTAATTTCCACTGCATTTAGTTTAATTAGTGATTTGTTGGTACCTTTGATTTGTATGCAATTTAACCTAATTAATAAACTTGGGTAATTGAATTAATTAACTAGGGTCAAGCTTTCTTAACCCAACAAGTGGTATCAATGTGGGCACACTCTGATTAGATTTTAATCTTTGCTGTTTGATTCATTAACCGTTATTTTAATGGATTGTGGGAAATCCCTAATTATTCCTCCTTTATTTGCTGGTATTGACTATGCATACTAGAAAGTACACATGAGAGCCTTTTCTTAGTCTTTAAATGAGAAAGTCTAGCTTGTAGTTGAAGTAGGTTGGACTAAATCTAATGATCCACTAGCATCATGGGATGATACTAAGATCAAGGCTGCACATTTTAACAGTAGAGCATTAAATGTTTTGTTTAGCGTTGTGACCAATGAGGAATTCAAGAAGATCTCCTCCACTAACAATGTAAAGGAAGTATGAACTATGCTTTAGAATACCTATAAGGGCATAAAAGCTATTAAAAACTCCAAACACCAAAGGCTCACTACCTGCTTTGTGGAAATAAAGATGGATGATGATGAGTCATTTGATGAATTCTATGCCATGTTCAAGGACATAGTGAATTTAGCTTTTAATCTTGGAGAATAGATTCCAAAGTCCAAAATTGTCAGAAAAATTCTCAGATCTCTTTCAAAGAGATTTCATACCAAGATCACTACCATCGAAGAATCAAAGGATCTTGACTCTATTCCTTTGATAGAACTGATTGGGACTTTGCAAACTTATAAACTAGGTTTATTAAGGGCTGGCAAGGGTAGCAAAAGCAAGAACATGGCTTTGACGGTCAAGAATGACGATAACGATGAATTGACTAAAGATGAGGACACTAAGTTGAAATCATATATCACAAGACAATTCAAGAAGTTCATCAAGAATGCAAATTTCAAGACAAGTAACAAGGATCACAAACAATCTGGATTCTCTCAATTCAAGTTCCAAGACAAAGGCAAGAGAGAATTCAAAGATGCTGGTTAAAGCAATAATGTTCCTACTGGGCCAAAGTGTTATGGATGTCAAGGACATGGACACATGAAGCAAGAATGTCCCACATATCTCAAATTCATTGGCAAGAGCAAAGCCCTAGCTGCCACCTTGAGTGATATAGAACTAAAGGTAGATTTTGATAATAGTGAACAAGAGGGAATAGTGAGTGCTTTTATAGTTACCATTGAGTCTCTTGAGGAAGCAGTAGAATTGGTTGATGAGGAAGAAGACTTGATGGAATCCAAGTTTGAGAAGATGGATGAACAAGATGACATCCACATTGCCTACTCTAAGTTGTACAAAGTCTCCAAGAAGCATGAAAAGCTTTACAGGTTAGCTACAAGGAAGTTAACTGAAGTGGAGTTGGAATGAGATGAACTCTCCACCAAGCCAATCAAACCATTGGAGCCCTGAGATTTGAAAACAACTTTATTGCTGAAAAGACTAAGAAATTGGACGCAAAATTGTTTCAAGTGAGAGCACAATTGGAAAGAACCTTAAGTACCAAGCTGGATGAAATGCTTAACTTCTAGAAGTCTGCATTTGAAAAAATAGGTCTCAGGTATGATCATTTCTCTCTTCTTGTAGTACATCTTCTAATAGTTTTGTAAATTTGTGATTTCCAACTAGCTTGTGTTGGCTTTAATTCCGTACCAAATTTGATTGTAATTTCTTCAATCTTTTTTCCTATATGTATGTGGGTTTATTTGTAAACGACGAGTGTGAGAGATCAGTGAAGAATCAATCTTCAAAAGATGAACTAGTGCAATTCGTGACTAGTTTGCGAGTAGCTCGCAAGAAGTAACCCACGAAAAGTCTACATGTGAAGCACATGACTAAAAGCTAAAGAGTCATGCCAAGCTATCAAGTTCGTGAGTGTTTCATGAGAAGGGCCATCCCACGAAATACCTTCGAAACAATATGTTTGGCAAAAAGTGAAGTTTCTTTACCCACACTATAAATACCCTCATTATTCACAAATTATAAGGAATGTTTTCAGAGAGAAAACCCTAGCAAATACAAATGAAAGTCAGAGATTGTCATACCCACAATCATCTACACATTTTCTTGTGGTTTTCCTTAACTCCTACCTCTCCATCTCTAGATTCTTGAGAGGTTGTTAGCCAAAAGCTTACCACAGCATTTTTGAGTGTTAAGTGAGATTTTCATGCTGTTGGGAAGCGATTTTGACTTGGAGGGTTGCAGAGAGGTTTTTCACTAAGTTCTTCAGATTCCTCTTAGATAACATGTCCTGGTGTTATTTTGTGTTTGCATCTCTCTTCCTTACTCTTTAAGCTTTCATTTTATTATTGATTGTGGATGAATATGGCTTAGAGTAGTGTTATCAGTTCATTGCGCATATTTACTCTTATTCCGCACTTTGTTTAAGTTAGAGTAAAAGCAATCTAGCTGTAATTTTTAATTGAAGGTCTGAACAAGCTCCTGTGTTTTAGCACAAATCCAAGCTTTTAGCTTTAAATAGAGTCATTTTTTCCCTTCCTGCTAATAATGATAATTGTGAGGTAACTGAACCTAAAACTAAAAATGTGAGTAAGGATAAAGATGATAAAGGAAAATCCATTCTGGGAGCACCCTTTAAGGATGATAAGAAAGAGACTAAATAGAATAATCATCACTTTACTAATAAGAAGTCTCAACCAAAGAAGCCATGTTTTTGCCATTACTGTGGAGCATCTGGACACACTCATCCAAATTACTATAAGTGGTTAGCCACTTAACCAAGTAATAGTGTGTCATCTTTTGGGAGCCAAAATCAACTTCAACTCTCTTTAGCCCCTCTTGGAGAACTTCTTAAGGCTGTCATGTTACTCTCCAACTTCAATGGATTCAACTCTCATTCTTATCCATCTAAACAAAGGTTTATGCAAAAAAAAAAAGGTTCACCATCCAAGTCTCCCATTTGGAAGGAAAAAGATTCCAAGTGATTCTTTCACTTTATTGATCTTATGCATGGTTGGTTGTTGTGGTTTGAGTTAGTCTAGTTTTTGATGTTTTGTTTGTTTGTTTTAAATCTTTGTTTTTTATGTTTCTTTTAAATAAAAAAAAAATAGAAAAATACAAAAAAAGTGTGTTTATGTGTATTGGTACTTGTGTACCTTGGATGGCCTTTGAAACAAAGTTTCTCAACTTTCTATCACTTGTAGCTTAGATGAGTACTTCATGCACAACTAAGCAATGTGAGTTTTGTGGTTCATTTATGTGATTTTTATGATTTCGTTGATCTTTTATCATCCATATCTTAGTCACTCTTTTTGACAGGAAGGACTAAAAAATCTTAAGAGAAAGGCATAAATATCCATCTCACCACTAAAACTCATCAATCATACAACATCTATGTGCAATTCATGAAAGTCGTGCTTAACAAGGTGTAGCACTTACATAGCAAAAACATGATGTTTGGCTTACATAATTGTGTATTTCTTTTCTGTCTCTCTTTCTCTCTCTTATATGCCCATGCATGATAGGCTTAAATGAAAAAAATTATGCAAAGAACATGAAAAACAAAAAGAATCAAAATGCTTTTAAATATGGTTGCAAGCATATTTCTAGGAGATGTGGGAGTTATAGGATATACCTTAAAGGTGATGGTCCCCATCAAACAATTATGATTGCGTGTGGATGTATTTGATCCTCTTATATTATTACTCTTCATAAAATGGAGTACTTATTCTCTCTTGCAAAAGTTTCACACACAACACGTGTACTCTTTCCTACTCTTGATACTATTTGTATAGGTACAATATGATTTGGCCATCACAAGGAATACATGTGGTAGTATATGCTCTCTAAACTGTTTAAACTTGTTTTTGAAAATAAAATTGGCTAGACTTGCTTAGTATGTTTTAATCTAGGAATGCTTTGCATTTAGAGTTAATGATGTGTTTGAGTGCTTAACATGCTTCTTGGTTGCTTGTTTTGGTGTCTATATTGATTGCTTTCATCTTGTGCTATTTTTCCCCCTTGAAAAACCTTGTTTCAGGCTTCTTGATAGATGCTCAATAGCACCTTGATACATGTCTCTTCTATTGAAATTTCTGGGTTTGTTCTCAATACCTCTCGATAGATAGCTTAATCCATTGAGCCAATTCCTAGGAGTCTCTGTCTGCTCAATAGACGCTCAATACTTTCTCGATCTATCAAGCTACGTTTTTCTATATATATTTGAGGTTTGACCCGAATCATTTTGAACTTAAATATCTTGATATCTCTCTCTTCTCTCTCGATCCAAACCACCCTTTTTCACCAAAATCCTTCTTCCCATCATATTTTTGGCCTCTATCAAGATTCAATCCTCTGGTAAGTGGTCTAAATCTCTTCTTTTTCTTATTCCTGATCCATTTCATGCATTTAGACCTAGGTTTTCAAGCTTTTGGGAAAATTTTTGGGTTTTTGAGTTTTTGTTAAATCTTTGGGTTAGGTGTTGTTGGTTTGTTCTCACATGCATATGCATTGCATTCTCTAGCATTATAATAATATTTTCATGCATTCTAGGTTGTGTGCTTGATTAAACAATGTGAATATTGTAGTTTGGATTGGGTTTTTGCCCATGATGCAATTATTTTTGCACATAACATGCTCATGCATTATCATGCATTGCATTTCTTTCTTTCCTTCTTTCCTGAGCCTTGTCTTCTATTGTGTTCTTTTCTTTTCTTTCTTTGTCTAGTTTCCTATCTATGGCACCCAAGAAATCTATTCCTTCAAAGAACATGATATCATGTTGTTGTTTTTCTTCATCTTATTCTCCCTCTATTCTTGATTCTATGAGATTCTGTGATGAGAAGGCCAAACAGGACTTCTATGATAACTTCTCTGACCGGGCGATTCATTCAGAACCCCAGGTCATTTTGTCTAATTTTCTAGAGACTCCTCTTCCCAGTGCATTTAACTCTTGGGGTTGGGCTACTCTTTGTGAGATACCCAAGAGGTGTCCTAGTGTGTTCATTCAAGAGTTCTACTGTAACATGCACGACATTGATACCTTTATGCCTAGGTTCACTACGGTATTCCGAGGTACACGTATTGCAGTCACCCCGGAGTTCATTTCTGAGGTACTATGAGTCCCTAGGGTAGATCGTCCAGACTACCCTAGACACATTCATCTTTGTTTTATCACTCGAGACAAGATGACCTCACTATTTTGTGAGAAAGCCATGGTGTGGGGAGAAAATCTAAATTTGTCCACAACCAAGTTTGCTAAGGGTCCAAGGATCCCTAATATGGTGATGACCTTTGTTCTTACACCATGGTCACAATATAACACTATCACTGAGCCTCGTACTCATTTTCTTCTTTATCTCATGGAGGATCTTTCTATAGATTTTTCTTCACACATGATAGAATCTATGATAGATATCTATCTAGACACTGCTACACGTGATAAGCTCATTTTTCCTTTAGCTATCACATGCATCCTCTCAAACGTGCACGTCACATTTCCTCCCTTTACTCATTTCTATGCCATGGGTGTCATCAGCAAGGAATCTATTTGGAGGAGTGATGCACAACTGGCTACCAAGTAGCCTTGTATAGAGTTTACTTCAATGGATGTTACCCCTGTTTCTCAACCCTCTTCCTCATTTGCTCCTCCTTCTTTTTCTTCTTATGGAGTAGAGGTCTCTTTCGCTGCCATCATGGATCAGCTTCAACTTATGCATGCTAATTTTGGTAGTCATCTTAACCATATTTTTGATAAGATGTGTCAGATGAACACCAATATTGGTCACATCGCTCGCTACCAATCACGCCCTAGGTGGTTTTACTCCTTCTCCCATACCTGAGAATCTTGAGGAGTCTTCTTCGGATGGTGGGGATGGTGATGATGATGATGCTTTTGGCTCCGAGATTGATGATGCGATGGCTGCCTCTCAGTGATTCACCCTTTGTCACTTGTTACAAAAAGGGGAAGTAGTTTTGTATATGAGAGTAGTTATGTTGTTAGAGGGAGAACTAGCATAGGGATAGACTAGTTAGGGGGAAAGTTTATTAAGTGATGTAATGAGGTTTTGTTGTATATTTCTGACTTACATGTACCATGGTCTTGAGATCACTTGTGATCACTTTTACATACATTGTTGTACTTCTTGATATGTATATTTCTATATATATATATATATATATATGATGTATGTTTCTTCACCTTTATCTCACATGTGTTGTTTCTTTTCTCTCTTTAAGCACATGTTTCTTCTTTTATATAACTTTTCTACATTTCACACTTGATGCCTTGATAGATCTTGTTTAAGTGTTTCAGATAAGATAGGTTGCAAGTCTTTCATGCCATGATCTCTTTTCTTGCAAAGTTTTTCAAGAGTTCATAGTAATAGTTAGACTTTTGTACTTTTGTGTAATAGTTATGGAGATTGTTGTTTTGTACTTCTCTCATAAGTTTGTTTGTGGTTTTGTTATAGATTGCCAAAGGGGGAGATTTTTAGGGTCATAATTTTATGTAATTGGCTAATTCTTTGACAAAATTCACTTTATTTGTAATTGGGTAGATCTAAGTTGGGTTTAATACATCAAGAAATATGTTGTTCAAGCATATTGAGTGTTCATATTAAGGACATAAAGATTGATCCAAGAAACAAGTGAAGAAAAGCATTTTCGTTAAGTCTTGACAAATAGCTTGATAGATATTGGTAACAAGACTAGATGAGAAGCTTGACAGATGGCTTGATAGAAGCTCGATCTATTAAGAATTACGATTTTCAGTTTTTTTAGATCTGAAATTTGGCCCAAGCTTATGTTTTTTTTTTTTTTTTTTTCCTTACAATCCTAGACATATATAAGGCTTATTTTAGGAGCCATCACACATGGATACAGAGACTAAGAGTTTTATTTTCTCTATGAGAAGCTATTGCGTTTGTACACCATAGTGTTTTGTAATCAAGTGTTTCCTGATCTTCATTGTTGATGAATTGAAGAAATTTGCAACCAACAACATTCATTTAAGTTACTAGAGTTAGTCACGTACTGAGATCCATGCAAGAGAGTTAGTCACAAATTGGAGATTAGTGCATCAAGGGAAAGAAGGCTAATACAAGATCAAGTTCAATTTGGTATTGAAGCAAAGATTCAACTTTAGGCTAGTATTTTGGGATAGGCTAGGGTAGTGGTAAGATTCCTTATACTTGTAACCACTTGGTTGTTAATTAGTGAATTTTTAGGAGCGGTGACCTTAAAACCACCCAGTGGGGTTTTTGCCTTGTGAGAGGTTTTTCCCATTTGTCAACAAATCACTATGTCAATTTAATTTCCATTACATTTAGTTTAATTGGTGATTTGTTGGTGCTTTTGCGATTAGCATGCAATTTAACCTAATTAATCAACTTGGGTAATTGAATTAATAATTGGGGTCAAGCTTTCTTAACCCAACACCAATTAACAAAACGCATATGAAGCATCACATAAGATCACAAAGTTTAGTGGCGAAGGTAAGGTGAAAAGTTTTTGTCATGGTGATTGTACAAAATGAATATTTGAATTGTATAAGGCCTCCCTAGAGGTTTTCTTAATTCCGTAAAGCTTTATTTGTATCGTGACACAGTATTATATCTAGTTAGACTTCACTGGATCAAACTGGAAAATATAACCAAAAAAAAAAAGTAACATTAAAGTTATTTCAACACAAGCCAATGAAATTCACAACATGCTCAACTGTTCAAAGCTTCTGTACAATGTAAGTAAACTTGCCTTATAACAAATTTGATTATCTCACTCTTGACTCTTCTATGCCATATAGCCCCAGAAGAAGGAAATAATACATGAATGGTTAAGAAAAGTATCAAAGGAGGTAATTCTGGATCCTTCTCTAAACTTGAAAGCACCTACCTTAAAAAAAATCATTTGGAATGGTGTTGGTCATAAAATCAAGAACAAAGCCTCCAACTATCGTTCTCAGTAGTCCACAAATAACTGTAATGCCACCAAATATTATGTCTGCATTGCTCTGCATTATAGTCCACATGGAACCTTATTTCAAATGTTGTTAACTTCATTCATAGAAATGAGCAATGAGACTCCTATTTGATTTCCCTTTAAACTTGGAATCAAGAGGGGCACAGTCAGTAAAGTTACAAAAAAAGACATTACAATAAAACAAACTTGCTTCATAAATTCATGCTTTGCAACAAACAAATAATAACCAATTTAATTATTTATCAAAAAAAATATTAATAATTGTTCAATATTGCCTAAAATTCCTAATTAGTTTGGTTTGGATTTCATTGACGTAGAAGGGAAGGTTTTTCCTTAGTGTAGAAAACGAAGAATTTATTTGGTGTGGAAGACAATGATTCTCCTTGGCATTAGAAAGAAAAATATTCATTATTGAAGAAGTAATGAGTATTTCTTATACATAAAGAATGAGTTTGAAACCTTATAAATAGGCACTATTGCAAAGGGTTTGGTGGCTTATGCCAATGTTTGTCCCTTATAGGCAGAGGAAAAAAATTGCTAGAAGAATATGTGGGTTTGTCAAAGAGTAATTAGGTAGATTTTTGGGGGCTTGAAATTAAGATTACTCATTTTTGTTTGTAGAGAGTTTGTTTGTTTTGTGAGTGTAAGAGAGTTATTGGGTGTATTGGGGCTTTGGGTTTGTGAGTGTTGGTTAATATCATTGTAATCTATACCATTGATAGTGGATATTTTGGTTAGCCTTGCCCATGGATATGGGCATGGAGTTGGATGAATCACATTAAATATTGTTGTCTCTTGTGGATGTTTTATTTTCTTGTTTATGTGAATGCACTTGTGTGAGACTCAAATCACAATAATTGATGTTACAGCTTTCGTTGTTGCATAACAATTGGTATCAAAACTCAAGGTTGGATCTTAGTGTAGTTAAAGAGAAAATTATGTCTAGAGCATCTTTGACGTTGGTTCAAGGTAATGTGTGCACAAGTTTTGACTTAGATGTGGAATCAATGATCACTTTGTTCAAGGAAAGCTTGATTGGATTAAGGCAGAGTTCTTTAGATAAAGAATGAAGATTGCTTGATTTAATTTGAGTCAATGTGGAGATTTGTTGAATATTGTCTTAAATTCCTAATTAGTTTAGGTTTGGGTTTCCTTGATGCAGTAGGGAAGGTTTTTCCTTGGTGTAAAAAGGAAGGATTTTCCTTAGTGTAGATGAAAATGAATTTACTTGGTATGGAAAAAAAGGATTCTCCTTGACAAAAAAGGAAAAATATCTCTTATTAAATAAGTAATGAGTATTCCTTAATTATTCGATTGTTAGAGATTGGAGCTCTAGTAGCTTACTTTGCTTTCATTCTCTTAGATGATGGTATTGAATTTGCCTCTAGAGCAAAATCGCAACAAATCAAAGCAAAGTTATCTTTGTGTTGTGTTGACAATCACACTTGATGGTCCTAAAAAATTAACTCAAGAACCAAATAAATGATGAAAACCCACTTAATTTGCCTCCTTAAAAGAATAACATCGAGCTCGAAATCCTAGAATACATAACTTACACACACAGTCATAGAATAGAATTTCTTCAGAGAGAGAGAGAGAGAGAGAGAGAGAGAGAGAGAGGTTGCTATGTAGGGATTTCAATTTTGCTCTTGAAAATTTAAATTATATCCAAGGACAATTTTGTAATTAAAAATCTATGGGTAGGGATAATTTTTCCATAAGTTATGGTAATGTGAATTTTTTGGTAATTTTAGATTACGATAATGTTAGGTAAAAACAAACAAACCATACACTATATGGAAACATTACAGTAATATGACTAAAATGTGCATCACATTACAGCGAATCAAATGTCCCTAAAGTAATGTTGCGTCCACAATATCTTTATAACAATTTCACAACAAATCCTATAAGGCAAGTTACTACTGGTTATAATTTGAACTTACCACTAATTAACATCATTTTTTTACTCACGAGTTACAACTTTCTATGTAGGGATTTTTTCAAAAATGTTGGGAATGTACATTACTCTTTTACTTACAAACTTTAAATTTATGGTGTCTTTTGGTGTTACCCATTTTGCATGGCAAATAGGGGCAAGGATGGGGCCTTCCCTCGAAATGGGTTCGAGCGTAGGAGTGGGTATTTGAAGACCTTGCTCTATTTATATATAAAAAATTTAAAAATTATTTTATAGGTTTTTATTTATACTGCAAATATACTTTTTAACTTTCAAACTTTAAATATTGATGTCTTTTAGTGTTACCCATTTTGCATGGCAATTAGGGCCAAGGATGAGGGTTAAATTCTTCCCTCGAAATGGGTTCCGGGGTAGGAGTGGGTATTGGAAGACCTTGCTCTGTTTATATATAAAAATTAAAAACTTATTATTTAAATAATATTATAGGTTTTTATTTATACGGCAAATATACTTTTTAACTTTCAAACTTTAAAAAATTGATGTTTTTTGGTGTTACCCATTTTGCATGGCAAATAGGGCCAAGGATGGGGTTAAATCCTTCTCTTGAAATGGATTTAGGGGTAGGAGTGGGTATTGGAAGACCTTGCTCTGTTTATATATAAAAATTAAAAAATTATTTCTAAAATAATTTTATAGGTTTTTATTTATACTACAAATATACTTTTTAACTTTCAAACTTAAAATATTGTTGTCTTGTGGAGTTATATTATTAAATTAATATTTTTATGATAAAGATTTAAATTTTTTATCATTGTGTTGTTATTTTTAATTATTTATGATTTTTAATACTTGAATTATTGTATTGCTATGTTTTAGAAATTTTTATGATATTAGGACTAAATTGTTTTTATTTTTATTTTTATGTTTATGAAAAAAAAAAAAAAAAAAAAACTAGTGTGGGTGGCACATGCTACCTCTTGAGTGAAAAAATTAAGATAGAATTTTTATTTAAAAAAGTATGAAACTATATACATAAAAAATGTATGTCATATAAAGTTAATCTAATTCATATAAGAATTTTGATACCTATTTGCTAAAGGCAATATCTACTCATTAAAAACTTCTAAGAATGATAACGAATATCATCATCTTCCAACAATAAGCAATTGAGTTTTACTAAAACCATGTCACAATATTTAAATTTTTGCTATGAAAGATATCATATGCTACAATTGAAACTCTTCATCAAATATCTTCAACCATACACAATGAAAATTGTCATTCACACTTTCTTCTTTATCATTCTACATGAGTCTAGGTGCAATCTTTAGCTTAATTAGTTTTTAATGAACACCCAAGAAAAGAAGAAGAAAAAATGATAACAAAAGGCAAGGAAATAAAATATCTTATTGAAAGTTCAAATATGTGTATAAACACCCTTGAACGTTTAGACCCCCAATTTACAAATTAACCAATTCAAGCATTATGTCAAACAACTAGTGTGCGGAAAATGAACATATGCTATAATATAGAATTGGATAAACTATCTAAGTCAAATTAAAATCACAACCCACAGCAGATAATAAAAGGCAAAGATAAAAGGGAAGGAAGATGCAAACACAAAGACAACACGCGATGTGTTATCGAAGAGGAAACCGAAGCCCTCGGCGTAAAACCTCTCCGCCGCCCTCCAAGCGGTAAACAATCCATTAGAAAATGTAGTTGGGATACAAGGATAGCAATAGACCCTTTAAGCCTAATCTACCCAGTGCACCTATGCCCTCCAAGTTTCTTGCTCCAACAAGGTTGCGCCAAACCTTTTTATTTTCTACCTTCCCGGATTTTGCTACTAGACCATAGCATCAACCAATGTAAATTGGTTTCTTCCTAACTGCTTTCCAGCAAACCAAACAACCTTCTCACAGTGATGAATATGGTGAGAACAAGGTTTTGGTAAAATGTCTCTCAAGGATTTGACAATGGAGAGGAAGAGAGTTGAGGAATTTGAAGAGACTATAATGTATAGATTGTTGGTGA
This sequence comes from Quercus lobata, assembly GCF_001633185.2. NCBI lineage: Eukaryota > Viridiplantae > Streptophyta > Magnoliopsida > Fagales > Fagaceae > Quercus > Quercus lobata. The sequence continues at coordinate 226,372 of NW_022154704.1, forward strand.
ATCAATCTTGTTTTTCTTTAGGCTTTCTCTCTCAAAATTCTCTCTGGAAGTACTCATACATTTGTGGGTATAAGGGGTATTTATACTGGAGTGAGAGAGGAATGTGAAACGTCAAGTTTTACAAAACAAGGGTGGCTCACGGCTTGGCCTCGCGACTTGACTAAGTCGCGAGACCTAGTCGCGAGATAACCATATGCCCAGTTGTCCTGTTTTGTCCTGTAGTGCTCCAGCTAGCATGACTGTTCACCTTCTGGCACGCTTGGCACGTGTGTTGCGTTTGGCAGCTTGAAGCCGCGAGCTACCCACAAGAGCCAGCCGCGAGTCTCTGTTTTCTTGCACACTCTTGAGCAATCAACACTCTATCTCACTCACTACCCTTACATCAAACCCACTTAAATACAGGGTTACTAAATGCTGAAATACAAGAAAATTTGTCATGAAATAAAGCCGATAAAATTGTTGATTAAATTCAACCTTACAATCTCCCCCTTTGGCTATTCCGTGACAAAACCCTAAAACAGACTCTAGACTTAATATGTGAGTTGGGAACAGTTGAATAAAACTCACTCACACCTAACTCTAGAAGTTGTGAAGCACTTGAATCATAAGATCGTGAAACTCCTAAAACACAACAATATACCATGATCATTGTATGCAAAAAGGCATGAAATGCATATGAAACAAGCTAAAGGTGATCAAGCAAAGGTGAAGTGAAGAATCAAATCATGGATTGATCAACCAAGTGAACACCATAAGGTAGAGTTCACAGTGCTCATTCACACTTGGAATGAACACTTGAACATACAAGTTAACAAGAACAAAGCAAGATACTTGTATGCTCAACACTCAACCAATGCATAATACACTAAGTATATGCTTCTAGGAACGATCCTATAAGGGCACAAGAGTGACAGTACTTAAAACAAAATGCAAGACATTTAGATTAAAGTACTAATTTCAACATAGCATAAAAGGCTATAATAAGCAAGGTACAAACCATAAAACCTACAAATTATGCATAAAAACATTAACCCTAAAAGCTTACATGAGCACATGGGTACAAACACAATATATCCATAAATTGAATAACATCAACAATATAAATATAGAAGATTAAACCAAGATTATAAGATATGAGTTAGAAATAAGAATACACCAAAAACCACAGTGTATCAAACCCATATAAATAGTATCAAACCCATATAAACATTAAAAACCAAAACATAAGCATATATAAACAATGTCTCTGATTTTGACAACTCCCCCTCAACACATTACTCCCCCTTAAGAGCTGCTTTTCTGCTTCTCATCAATAAACTCATCAACAATAGAAAGAACATCTCCCCCTTTTTGATCGGAATGGCCAAAGGGTCACTGTCCATGCTGGGTGGTGAAGCTGTCAAGTTTTGCAGGCAAAATATCAATCTGGTTCTGCATGGCTCTCATCCTCTCAGAGTGCTCAGTCTAGACTCCTCTGATCCTATTAAGTCATTCCAGAATGACTTGAAAAGCATCTAGAGGTGTATCTGAAGAAGTGGATGCTCTAGTCCTTTTGCCGCTCCTCCTGGGTGTTGAGGTTGATGCATGCCTTGCTGCCTCTACCTCAGTCTCCATAGGGACACCCTCTCCTTTATCACCTTCATCTTCTTCACCTGGAAGCCGAACACTTATCCTTTTGCAGGTAAGCCTGTTAATTGCAGAGGGTGTTGACATGAGACTGATGTCTTGAGGGATTGGAACACCCTTCTTTCTAAAGATCCTCATCAACAAACTAGGAAAGATTAGTTTTGGCCTAGAAGTTGTTCTAGTCTCATCCACAATAGTGTCATATATGTGGGAACTGATGTCAATGAATGTCTTTTCTTTGAGATCCATCAGAAAGATTGCTCTTGCACAGTTTATTGTAGTCAACTTCTTTATGGGATATTGGTTAAACATCATGATTATTGTTAGACACCTCATGTCCACTGGAAAAGCTGTGGTATTCAGACATTTCCCTTCTCTCTGTCCACCTATCCTTTGTTGAACAGTTTCAATAGACATAATCCTATCTTTGTAATTGACAAACTCCTGATCTTCTAATCCTTCAAGCCCTAGCACATCATCAATGTCATGTGCATCCAAAGTGGATTCTTTACCTCTAACCCAGCAGCTTAAATCATCCTCCCTTATCACAGCATTTGAATAAAACTCCCTAATCAGGGGTTCACACACTACAGGGAGATCACTCAAAAGCTTTTCCCATCCTCTCCCTTCAAAACAGCTGGGGATAAAGGTGTTCCTTAAATCCTCCAAATCTACAAATCTTTCTTGAATAATTCCTGCTTTCAAGAAGAAGTCCTTGTATCTCTTAAAGTGAGAAACATACCTGAACAAGTTAGGATCCATTTTCATTCTCTTATCTGCCTTCTTTGTAGGTGTTTTCTTCTTTGGGGATGAAGGTGCCATCTGTGAGCAATCAGAAAAGGCCACAACAACATAGAACAATATATGTGTAGAACTAATCAGTACCATGTAATTATCAAAGAAATTGCAGCCACACAGATGAACTTGAACACTTAAATATTATGCTACTTAGATCAACCACATGGATGAACAAGCCTAAAAGAGGAAACACAAGAACAACAGGGAGAATGCAGAGGAGAATTAAAGTAGCAGAGATAGGGAATATCCTAAAGACAGATATATGTCAATGAGACGAAGAATGTGATGAGAATGACATGACTCATAAACAGCATAGTAAAACTCATAGATGCTCCCAATAAATGCACATAATAGAACTGGCACATTCAGCACAGTGAACCACACATTCAAAAAAGGAGCATTATGAAACAATATAACAACATAAGATCAGACTAAATGAGTTACCAATAAACAAACCCTAGTGTAGCACATGATGAAGAACAAAACCAACACCAAAATTAAGCTCAAACTAAATCAATAGTTTTCACAAACTAAGCATGGACAAAGAGTAACTAACGAAACACAAACCCATCTCAAAATCATAAACAAATGCGAACAATCTAGAGGGAAAACCACAAAATCAAGTAAAATAGAGTTCAAGGAAGAAAACCCATACCCATTACTTGAAGATTTTAAGCTGAGATGAAGCAGCAATGGAGTTTGAAAGTGGGTGCACGGAGTGTTTGAGAAAGAGACAGTTGAGGAAGAAGATGAACAGTCACAAAAGTTTGAGGGAAAACTAAAAAAGATTTAAAAACTGCCCCTATTTTTGCCAAACACGCATTTTTCGCGACTTAAGTGAGTCGCCACCTAGTCGCCAGTTCAAGCCACCAAAACACTCAAAGACAAAAATTTGAAAAATTTTTCTAAGTGTTTTTCGCGACTGGAAGGTCTACCCGCGAGAGAGTCGCGAGTTGAGCTGCGAAAATCTCTGAGTAACCCTTGCGACTAGACCTTCCACTCGCGAACAAGTCGCCAAAAATGACATGCAAGCACGCGACTTGACTAACCCGCGATTGAGTCACCAAAACAGGGCAAAACTGAATTTTTGAAATTTTCAAATTTTGAGAACAAAATACTTTCCAAAAACACCTAAAACTCTGAAAAATCTTTTTGTGCTTGAATTAACAAAGATTGAGCATGTAAAAACACATTTCATCAAGTACAATCACACAAATGATTATGGCATTTATCATACATAAACTTGTGTGTTGTGTGTGGATATCAACAATGAGATAGTCCTTAGTCTAATGTGAAGCTTCAATAATCAATTCAACCAAGGCATACACAATTAGCACTAGATCGTGTGAACTATCTCAATTATAGAAATATGTATATATGACCTCCCACAAAACTTGATAACATATTTTGAAGCTTTACATTTGACTCCACTTTCAATCATAACATTTGATCTTTTAGATCCTTTTTGGTACAATCACCTCTCATTGTGAGAGTGATATTAGATATTTCACCTTGATGAGATAGCCTTTGGCTTTTTGAATAAACAATCACTTGAATTTTAGGTCGCTTACCCTTTTTCCTAGTCAAATACTAGAATGTGCGACAGACTTTTGCAACTTAATATCTCTTTTCATTTGGAGATTTACATTTGGTGAGCTCTTTTTAGCAAAAAATAAAGAGTGGAAAGATATATAGATACAAGTTTATGCATGTCTCAAGATCAACAAAACCATTCACTAATCATTCATGACAAGTTTGAAGATCTATTTACAACAATCACATAGATTTCAAGATTTCTCCCACAGTGATATGAGTGCAATGAAACAAGCTATGCTCGAAAATACATAAAGCCATTAGCACAAAGGTACAAGACAAAACAAGTTTTAAGACAAAAACTCAACAATGTTAATCAAACTTTTTGATTTTCTGATTTTTATGTAATTTTTGGATTTTTGACACAAGAAGAAAAGGATTGATCAAAAACAAAAACAAAAACCAAAAATATGCACAAATAGACAAACACACAACCATCAACATAAGCAACAAGCAATCAATCAAACATGGTCACAAAGCATAGGAAGTATTAATGCATGGACATGTTGTAATGCTTATGCATGAGTACCCTTTTTCACCAACACGTCACTTGCGTTTGGGGTGATTTCCTTATAGGATTAGGTACGGGAGTTAGGGCTTTCAAACCTTTGTGAGAAGCTTTCCAAGCAGTTGGTGAATGCACCAATCATCTTCATCACGTTCATCATTCTGGGATCACCATTTTGATCTCTCGATTGTTCACCTACCTAATTTCTTCTAACATTTCTAGGTCCTCATGACCTTTGAGGAGTTTCACTATTCTTTGCTCTCAGCTTTTGACAATTTGGTCGAGTATGCCCTTGAAGTCCGCAATGATGACACATATAAGTTGATCTAGGACCTCTTTGTGGTCGTGGATGAGACTTGGCACGAGATTCAAACCTGCCCACAGATTGATTACAGGAATTCAACAACCATTCATTCCCCACATTTCTCTTGGGCTTCTCAGCAGTAGGACCAACATCAGCTAATTCTTTGGCCTTTATAAACTTCACTTCTTTAGTGACCTTTCCAGATGAGTTACTTCCTCCAGTATATCCCAACCCGGATTTGTCTAAAAAGTACTTTTGCGATGAAACAACATCATCTAGTTTCTTGGTGGTAACCCTCTCAATTTTGGCATTTGCTTGCACAACCTCTTGCTCAAGAAATCTCATTTTTGTGTAAGCTTCTGACAGCTTACCATTGAGTGTTTCTATCTCACATTTGGCCTTTCTATATCGGATTAGGAGACTTTTATAATCCTCCTCTGCCTTCTTCATTTTTCTCACAGCTGCCTTGGCCACCCTTGTGTACTTACCCGACTTCTCCAGGAGTGAGTTATAATTCTCTTGAAGGTTGGTTGTGCTTTCATCTTCTTCAGCATCTGATTCTTCAACAATTCCATTGATTCTTCATCACTATGTTCTCCAAGGTCTCGTACAAGCAGATTCAACTCGTCTGAAGACTCAACATGAGCAATAGTCATAAAAGTTGAGTACTTCCCCTCTCCATCACAGCTTTCTTTAGATTTTGAGTCGGATGAATCCGAGTCACTCAATGTCGTGGCATACACTTTGCCTTTTGATTTCAAATAATTCAGACATTCTTTCTTAAAGTGTCCATGCCCATTACATTCGAAACAAGTGACACCTTATGTAGGTTGGGATTCTTTTCCATCTTTCTTTTTGAATTTCCCTTTTCTCCCTTTTTGAACTTTGGAATTTTCCTTTATCACCAAATTTGCCATTATTTTTTAATTTCAAGAATTTTCTGAAATTTTTTACAAGGTAAGTAACATCTTTATCAACCACATCTTCTCCTGATGAGTCATGATCCTCCACCTTCTCACTAATGCTTTTAAGAGCAAGAGATTTACTCTTCCGTTGATTAGGCAACGACATCTCATAGGTCTGAAGAGAACCAATTAGCTCCTGGACTTTGATGTCATCAAGGTCCTTACTCTCTTCAATCGCTGTCACTTTAGCACGAAAACTTTCCGGCAATGAACGAAGGATCTTCCTTACAATTTTAGAGTCCTCCGTTTTCTCTCCCAAATTGAACTTGCTTACAATCACCTCATTCAGCTTGCTATAGAAAGAGTCAAATGACTCATCCTCACTCATTTTTAACTCCTCAAATTGAATGGTTAGCATCTACAGCTTGGTGTCTTTTATATTCTTCGTACCTTTGTAAGTGGTCTCCAATATCTCTCATGCTTCTTTAGCAATGGTAATGTGAGAGATCTTGTGAAATTCATCTGGGGATACACCACAGAAAATAGCATTGAGTGCTTTACTGTTAGCATTAGATGCAGCAAATGCTGCCTTATCCCAAGTGGATTTGGCTTCCTCAGGCCTGGTCCAACCTATCTTAACAGCATCCCAAACAAATTCATCAATAGAACACAGAAAATCTCTTATGCGAACCTTCCAAAAAGCATAATTACTACCATCAAAATATGGAGATGCATTTAAAGATTGAGACCGATCCATCTCAAAAGGGAGTCAAGGATCACACAATTGGTAATGAAACCACTATAGGTGTACTCGCTCTGATACCAAATGAAAGTTCAAATATGTATATAAACACCCTTGAACATTTAGACCCCCAATTTACAAATTAACCAATTCAAGCATTATGTCAAACAACTAGTGTGCGGAAAATGAACATAAGCTATAATATAGAATTGGATAAACTATGTAAACCAAATTAAAATCACAACCCACAACAAATAATAAAAGGAAAAGATAAAAGGGAAGGAAGATGCAAACACAAAGACAACACGCGATGTGTTATCGAAGAGGAAACCAAAGCCCTTGGTGTAAAACCTCTCCGCCGCCCTCCAAGCGGTAAACAATCCACTAGAAAATGTAGTTAGGATACAAGGACAACAATAGACCCTCCAAGCCTAATCTACCCAGTGTGCCTAAGCCCTCCAAGCTTCTTGCTCCAATGAGGTTGCGCCGAGCCTTTTTCTTTTCTAACTTCCCAGATTCTGCTACTAGACCATAGCATCAACCAATGTAGATTGTTTCCTTCCTAACTGCTTCCCAGTAAACCAAACAACCCTCTCACAGTGATGAATATGGTGAGAACAAGGTTTTGGTAAAATGCCTCTCAAGGATTTAACAATGGAAAGGAAGAGAGTTGAGGAATTTGAAGAGACTCTAATGTATAGATTGTTGGTGAATCAATCTTGTTTTTCTTTAGGCTTTCTCTCTCAAAATTCTCTCTGGAAGCACTCATACATTTATGGGTTTAAGGGGTATTTATACTGGAGTGAGAAAGGAATGTTAAACGTCAGGTTTTAAAAAACAGGAGTGGCTCGCGGCTTGGCCTCGCGACTTGACTAAGTCGCGAGACCCAGTCACGAGATAACCGTATGCCCAGTTGTCCTGTTTTGTCTTGTAATGCTCCAGCTAGCATGACTATTCACCTTCTGGCACGCTTGACACGTGTGCTGCGTTTGGCAGCTTGAAGCCGCGAGCTACCCACGAGAGCCAGCCGCGAGTCTCTGTTTTCTTGCACACTCTTGAGCAATCAACAATCTGTCTCACTCATTACCCTTACATCAAACCCACCTAAATACAGGGTTACTAAATGCTGAAATACAAGAAAATTTGTCACAGAATAAAGCCAATAAAATGATTGATTAAATTCAACCTTACACTTATATTATCATTCTAACTTTCTAAGCATTACTATCATCTAAAACTCAAAATACATGAATAAAATTTTAGGCAAGTTAAAATTTAGTGGGAGTATTTTAGACATTACACAATGAAATATTTTAAGAATCATAAGCTTTCATTAGGGTTTAATTGAGAGAACGACAATATGACATATTGCTCTTTTCCAAAATATCAAGGGGAAAATTGCTTTATTTTAAAGTTTAAGGAGGAATTGTGAATTACCCAAGACATAAAGGATGAAAAATGTTTTAATCCTAAGTTTATGTTTTTGTGTGTGTGTGTGTGTGTGTGTGTGTGTGTGTGTGTGTGTGTGTGTGTGTGTGTGTATGTGGTTTTATGTAAAATGGTGCATAAAGAAAAAAAAATATAAAAAATCAACCTAAGAAACTGTAAATGAAATAGTCAATTTTGGCTCAACAAAAATTGACTAATAAAAATAATTTCTAGAAACATAAAGAATGGCTCAACATTTTCATAATGTTTTTATAACTTTGTTATATTTTACTTTGACTTGTAAAGAATTGACATCTGAGCAGTTGTGAAAATATTGTGATGACAACAAAATGTCTTAACATTTTTCACAAGAGAAATGCTATGTCCACAATATTTTCGTTAAAAATTATAAGTAGTAGGTTGTTACAAGTTATTATTGGTGGTCAAAAAAGTAATTTCATTGGTAAGTTTAAATTAAAATAACAATTTACAACTGAAGATTTGTTATGAAAATATTGTAAAAAATGTTGTGGATATAGTACCTTTTTTTCACAATACATTTATTTTTAGTTGTGGTAATAGTATAAAATACTAAGTGTTACGTTTACAATATTTCTACAATACTTTTACAACAAATCTTCAACTGTAAGTTATTAATGATTCTAATTTGAACCTACCACTAAAATTATTTTTCCCCACCAATAATAGTTAATAATAACCCCTTTTTTTTTTTTTGAGAATGAGTCAATAATAACTTGTTACTTAAAATTTATTGTGAGAATATTGTGGGTATAATATTTTTTTAATGTAAAACATTTTTCTTTCTCATCAAACTCACCTTTTTGGCTTATTACAAAAAACAAAAGTTGAATAAACCAAAAGTACTGTAGTAAGAGCCATTGGCTCTTTTTATATAGTTATTTTATATAGTTAGTAGATAGAAGTAGAAATTTGAGAGCATAGGGAATAGGTGTGGGGGAAAAAGGGTGGGGGTGAGCAAAAAAAAAAATCAGTCTATACCTATTCTATTGCCATTCCTATGTGGAAGGTCAAATATGCAAGCTAGGTTGGTATGCAAGGAGGGACCTAGCTGGGGGCCCGGGCCCCCTAGGTCCAATTTTTTTGTTTTTAGTTATTCTATATTTCATTTTTGTAGTTGAGCCTCCCTTCTCTCCAATATGTCTAGCTATTCTAACTCAAATAGCAACTATCCAATCCAAAAATTTTAAAAAAAAATAATAAAAAAAATATTCACAATGGTAATTGTATTTTAGCAAAAAAACAATTTTACTACCAAAGAACAAAAAAAATCATGTGTTATTGGAGAAGTTAAAGCTAAATTTTTTGCAACTACAGTAAACTAGTATAAATGAGAGTTGGCTGTAGCAAGTTGTTAAAAATAAAACACAATATTTTATTAAGATTATATCTCTTCATTCAATTAAAAAACTCAAATTCTTCCTCTTCCTTATTGTTTTAATGTGTTATTTATATTATTTTAAATGAAGTCATAAATAAAATAGAACATTTAATATTAGGTGTATTGTAAAGTGAGGTGGTAAAATTGATAAAGTAGCTATTTGAGGTACTAAAATAGCACCACAACAGTGAATGCTCTAACTTTAAAAAATAAAAATCCTAACCAGCCTAATATTAAAAAATCATTATTTTGTTTTTGTTTTTTTAAATGATTGCATCTTAATGTATTTAAAAATAACAATTTTATGTATTTATAAATTTTTAATACTATATGAATATCTATTTGGAGTTTTCTTTTTTATTTATACTCTACCTCTTGCTAGCTTAAAATCCTAGGTCCGTCCTTGTTGGTATATGATTTTTTTTTTTTTTTCATTATACACCAAGCATAATATATCTTCATTCTTCAATTAAAAAAAAAAAAACTTAATATGCCATGTCATAATTATGAAAAATTTATAAAAAAGTTGTTATGACTAGATAGAATTATTGTTGCATAAAATATCCATCATATCAAAAATCTTCCACAAGACAATTTGCTTAACTCTAAGGGCTTCATTATCCAGTGCAATTTCCTTGAGGGTATGGAACACATGTTAAGCAGTGAGCCTTTTCTGCCGAAGACCACATTTCTTCCTTGTGTCCGCGTATTCTTTTGTTCGTTTAAGATCTTATCTTTGTAGCTTTTTTGTATTGACCATAAAAGAAACCAAAAACATAAACATATGAAGTGCATTATCACTTTTCCAATCATTTTGGTTTCTTCCTCAAGACTTCGCAAGTCTTCCCTGCCCCACTTCTCTTACTTTTCTTGTTCTTTTTATTAATCTTTGTTTTCTCTACCACGGTTGCCCCTTTCTTTCTTTTATTTATATATAGGAAAAAGTTAATAAATATCCTAAAGGTCAATGTAAAAAAAAAAAAAAAAAAAAAAAGCATAAATGCACTTTTGATCCCTATATTTTGGGTCATTTTTCGATTTGGTCCCTAAATTGATTTTACTCTTAGGTCAGTCCCTGAAATCAGAATATCGATTCTATTTTGGTCCTTGCCGTCAACCTACTAATAGAAAAATCTGACGTGGCAAACGAAGTGCCTTGTTGTCACATTAAATGATGATGTGACTATTAAAATAATAATAAAATATTCTATTTGGCCTTTTTTAAATGCCACATCAGCATTTTAATTTTTTTTAAAAGCCACCTCAAAAATTTTAAAAAAATTTAAAGAAAAACCTTAAATTTAATTTAATTAAAAAATTTATTTATTTATTTTTTTTCCATAATGTTGTTCATGTTCTTCAACTTGTTCTTCATGTTCTTCAAAAACCAAACCCAGCAACCAAGAACTCAAACCCATCGGAAGAACAAAAACCTAGCAACCAAGAACTCAAACCCATCGGAAGAACAAAAACCTAGCAACCAAGAACTCAAATCACAAGAACACAAACCAAGAACTCACCCATCACAAGAACACGAACCCAACAACCAAGAACTCAAATCACAATAACACAAACCCAGCTACCAAGAACTCAAACCCATATCAGAAGAACACAAATGAAAAGAAGAAAAAATTAAATTAAATACTAACAGGAAATATTCTTCATGTTCTTCCCAAGTCCAAGAAGCAACCAAACCAATCTCTAGCAAACCCCAAATCCAAATCCAAATCCAACAACCAAATCCAATTTCCATCAAATCTAGAAAAATAACAAATAAATCCAAGAAACCAAACCAAAAATAAACTCGAGAAACAAACCCATAAACACAGTAACCAACCTAATCTCTAGCAACTCATAAACCCGTAAATTTTCTTGAGAAACAAACACACACAAAACCCATAAAATCAAACAACTCCACATTCTCTCCAAAAAACAAAACAAAAACAAACCCAGAACAAGAGGAACAAAGTTTTGCAATTGAAAAAGGAGAGATTGATAATGGAGGAAGCAAAGGGCAATTCATGGATTATACTCCACAACGCTGTGATCATCACTATGGATCCTCAAAGTCGAGTCTTTCGCAATGGTGGGATCGTCATCGAGCACGATTCAATCAAAGCCATTGGTCAGTAATCAAATATTCTTCATGATTTCTCTGCTCTCATTCACCAAATCATCGACCTTAACTCCCAAATCTTACTCCCAGGTACTTCCTTCTCTTTCTAGCTAAGCTAAAGTTGCTTTTACCCAACAAAAAAGGAGAGGAAAATCAGACCACCAACAAGCCTCCCACGTGAAAACCCTCAAGGGAAACTCCGCCGAACCAAGACCCAAGACCACATCAAGCTTGTGAGCTCCAGTCATGGAGTTACAATGGAGAGAGATTCCGTCCATAGACAGTGAAGAGAGAATATTTGAGATTAGAAAAAGAAATAGACTTAAAAAGATAAGATTAAAGAAATGAGAAGAAAAATAAAAAGAATTTTAAAAAGAGAGAATTTGACATTAGTAAATGCTAATGAGTTTAAAGAAATAAGAAGAAAAAGAAAAAGACTAAGATAATTGTAAGGACGCGTTTCGTGGCGGACCGTAACAGTGTCGGGTTCGCGCGAGAAAAGGCCCCTAACAATATCATTTGTAGAGCGTGGGTTTGGAAGGCTAGGCCTTGGTTGACAGGCGGTGGGCTTTTCGTGGTGTACATACAAGTTTCGGTTTTCCTTCACCCCTGGAGTCTTTCTCCTGGAGGTGGGTTGGGAGGCTCTGGTTTCTGGCCATTTTTCCCAACCCCCTCCTTAGGTTACTTCTTTTTCCTTTTATATTCGCCTGCGTTCATTGTCCTTCGTCCACGTATAGGGTCAATCTTTCCAAAATTGATACTTGTCCCATCAGTCCATATTCAAAGTCGTTGAGGGTGGTTGTAAAAGTCAAAAACTGCAGCTCTGTCAGGTTCAGAGCATTGAATGGCAGTAAGAGCAGCTTTCCCGGGATATTTTAGATCTTTTGTCCTGGTTTCGGTCCTATACCGTTTCTGCCCTCCTTTCAGGGGGGAACTTTGGGTCTGCCGAGGACTGAGCCGTCCTCGGCGATGTCCATAGGCTATTTGGTCGAGTTTGGGCCATAGCCCTCCTCGGCTTGGGCCTTCGGATTTTCCCCAGGTAGATGGGCCCGGCCCGTAAATCATTTGGGCCCCATAATAGCCCCTCAAAACCCGGCTGTCCAACCTCTTGGTTGGAAAGGGGGGTTTTGGTGATGCCAAACCTCTTCCTACGGCCCAATCAGTTTGGCCTTTTAATGATGCTGGCGGCTTCTCATCTGTCCAAGAAACGCGCCGGTCTATGAGGTAGCCTTTTGATTTCGCGCTTGATGCGCTCTTACCGCTTGGGTATCCCAAAACGTGCTTTTAATAATCATTATTCACGAGATTACTTTGATTCGACGGTTTATTTTGATGGGGTGGAGAAGTGGAACCGGCGTGTTTGGGTTCGCTGATTCCTTCGGAAATCTGAACCTATTAAATGCCCTTCTCTCCGCCCTCTGTATAAATAGGACAGGAGGAGGTTATTGTTTTTACCAAAAATCCCTTTTCATCCCCCTGTGACCCTGAAATACTTAGTCTCCCCTAGGATTCGGTTTACTCGCTGGTTTATACACCTAATCGTAAAATACTTTACCATAACAACAAGGGATGCAAAAGCCCCACCCCTCCCAAAAACGCCACGTTCCGATAAAACTTATCATGACTCGATCGGGACAAGGATGGCGAAGACTCAAAATCAACCTCATCCTTCTTTCAGTCAAAATCCGAAGCAGGGACTCGTCACGTCAAACTTTCGACGTGACTGAGTCGAGAACACCCAAGATCGTTACCATCCGGCTCCTCACGAGCGTACCTAATATGGCGCCGGCGTGTTAGGAGTCAGGGCTGAGACAGGGGCTAAGTGCTTCTGTTTCTCCCTCTTTTGCTCCTTGGTGCCCTCCTCCGCCTTCTTCTTATAGTCTTCCCAGCACCAGTTCCGCCCTGGTGCTGTTTCTTTTCTATCTTTTGTTCCTCCCTTTGTCTCTTCATTTCTCTCTCCTCTTCTCCTCCTTCTTTACTCATGTCCTCCATCTTCTTTATTCATTTTCTTTTTTTAAAGTGAGTCCCTCTCTCGGTATGAGCATCAATGAGGCAGAGATTGGAGAAACTTTGAAGACGAGATTAAAAGACGCTTGACAGTTTACTTTTCTGTACTACAGATGTAATGGTTGCTTAGGCAGTTTACATTTTGTATAGGCTCGTCTGAGCCCCTTTTTGTATGTTGTAATGATTTTTTTTTTTATATTAATAAAAATTGTTGTCTACCTTATTTCGCATGTTATGTCTCTATGTTTTCATAAATTTGCAAGCACTGCTCGGCACAATAATATAGCATCTAAACCAATGACGACTAAGACCAAAATATTTGATAATAGAATGATGTCGCCATAGCTTTAATAGGAATGCCTGGCACAATAAGGCCGACCCGTAAAAAATAGTACTCACCCGGAACTAGCCGAGGAAAGAACCGAAGCTTGATGCCGTGTGAGAAATAGCCGTCCGAGGACATATCCCCTGCCAAATGAATAGCCCTCTTATACGACTAAATGCTGGGGCGTTCCACCCCCTTCCTTACACCTTTATTGGCCTTAACATTTTATGGCGTTTAAGCCGTGGATGAAGTGACCTGACATTTTTACCAAGTAACCTTTCTTATGAGAGTCAAACCTTTTCTTATCCAAGTATTTGGTTTTCCCATAGGCTTGAGTCCGAGGACCATGCAAGGCCTTGGTTCTGTCCAATAACTTGTAATTTTTGTAATTTTTCGTGCTTGGCTTCCCCATAGGCTTGAGTCCGAGGACCATACAAGGCCTTGGTTCTGCCCAAAAACTTGTAATTTTTGTAATTTTTCGTGCTTGGCTTCCCCATAGGCTTGAGTCCGAGGACCATACAAGGCCTTGGTTCTGCCCAAAAACTTGTAATTTTTTATAATTTTTCGTACTTGGTTTCCCCATAGGCTTGAGTCCGAGGACCATACAAGGCCTTTGTTCTGTCCTCGGGCCCATATGCCGAACGGGCCTGGGCCGCAAATTTGCTGGGCCCACAAATTAAGAGGTGTTTCCATAACTTTTAATCATGCGGTACCTTTTGGCGTCCCAGTGTTCGAGGTGCACCTTCTCGAGACTCCTTTAACCTCAGGGTTGCAGACGACGTTGGGAGTTGAGCCAGAGACGTTTTGTCTGTAGCGTTCCTTGGGACGCTGCGCGAATTAAATGCCACCACCTTATCTTTTAACATAAATAGGAGAGAAAGTTGCTCTATCCACACACAACTCTTTCAGATTCCTCCCCTAGTTCATCATGCTTGAGGCAGGGCTTGGGAAAAAGGAGCTCCCTCCGCCACAAAGGCGCCATGTCTCTCCGAGACTCAGAGTAGGGAGGTACGGGCCAAGGAGGTGCAAGTTCATGGGAGCATTCCATTTCGTCATAGGGGAGAGGGTCTTTTTCCCTCTTCTAGTCAAAATCCGAAGCAGGTTCTGGTCATGCCCGATTTTTGGTATGTCAGAAAAAGGGATTTCCACCATCAGCACTGTCTACTTTGTGGCAGGCAGATTTTTGCAGGGGCTTCCCAACTTCCGGCTCCCTGCACCTTTTCTGTAGATGGTGTTAGCCTGAGGTCAGGTTCTTTTGCTGCCTGAGTTACGGGCGTGCAAAGGCATGGAGGAATGGTTACTTTAGACAATAACTCGGCGCAGTAGCCAACCTCTCCTCTGAGCTGTCCCCACGGCCTTCTCTCCACTCGCTTGTATTTTCCTTTACTTATGCAGTCAGCTTTAGTGTAAGCTTGTTTCAGCTTTTCATTGTACACTGTACTGTTCCTTTGTCTTAATAAAATATGTGTCTACTTCTCCATACATATCTTTCTTCTCCATAACATCTACTTTATGCATGAACATTAAATGCAAGCCTACCCTTAAGGATATTCCAGGCAGAAAAAATGCTTTAACACAGGTTCCTACTAATTTAAACTCACAAATATTATCAAGTACAGCAATGGTAATTTCCAATAAGTTAAACTCTTGGAACTAACCGGGATAAGCGCTGAGTACTACGTGATGCATGCTAGACCAATGTCCGAGAACGATAACCTCTAAATAATTCGTCTGAAAGGGTAATTAGGTAGCGAGGGACTTTGGTTGTGCTTTTTGGGGTAATATGTTGCACCGTATCGCACCAACCCCTTTGATACTGGGGGTCCGAGGGTAGGCCGAGGAATCCGCGCAATCAAGGTATTAACCCATCTGCTAACGCGGAGTTCTCTTCGGAGGGATTTCGAGGTTTACAGGCCATAGTTTTTTCTTTAAATAGTTGATTCCTCATCCAAGTAGTTGGTTTCCCCTGAGGCTTGGGTCCGAGGACCATACAATGCCTTGGTTCTGTCCAAAACCTAGTTTTCCTTACATCCAGGTAGTTGGTTTCCCCTGAGGCTTGGGTCCGAAGACCATACAATGCCTTGGTTCTGTCCAAAACCTAGTTTTCCTTACATCCAGGTAGTTGGTTTCCCCTGAGGCTTGGGTCCGAGGACCATACAATGCCTTGGTTCTGTCCAAAACCTAGTTTTCATTACATCCAGGTAGTTG
Organism: Quercus lobata; assembly: GCF_001633185.2. Lineage (NCBI taxonomy): Eukaryota > Viridiplantae > Streptophyta > Magnoliopsida > Fagales > Fagaceae > Quercus > Quercus lobata. The sequence goes on from NW_022154704.1 coordinate 242,352, forward strand.
GTTTCCCCTGAGGCTTGGGTCCGAGGACCATACAATGCCTTGGTTCTGTCCAAAACCTAGTTTTCCACATCCAGGTAGTTGGTTTCCCCTGAGGCTTGGGTCCGAGAACCATACAATGCCTTGGTTCTGTCCAAAACCTAGTTTTCCACATCCAGGTAGTTGGTTTCCCCTGAGGCTTGGGTCTGAGGACCATGCAATGCCTTGGTTCTGTCCAAAACCTAGTTTTCATTACATCCAGGTAGTTGGTTTCCCCTGAGGCTTGGGTCCGAGGACCATACAATGCCTTGGTTCTGTCCAAAACCTAGTTTTCCACATCCAGGTAGTTGGTTTCCCCTGAGGCTTGGGTCCGAGGACCATACAATGCCTTGGTTCTGTCCAAAACCTAGTTTTCCACATCCAGGTAGTTGGTTTCCCCTGAGGCTTGGGTCTGAGGACCATGCAATGCCTTGGTTCTGTCCAAAACCTAGTTTTCATTACATCCAGGTAGTTGGTTTCCCCTGAGGCTTGGGTCCGAGGACCATACAATGCCTTGGTTCTGTCCAAAACCTAGTTTTCCACATCCAGGTAGTTGGTTTCCCCTGAGGCTTGGGTCTGAGGACCATGCAATGCCTTGGTTCTGTCCAAAACCTAGTTTTCTCTTTGTGCGGGATCTTGGCCTTAGGGGAGTTAGCTCCTCAGCCAAGCCCCTAGAGTTTATCCATACAGTTAACATTACAAAGTGCCTAGTTTGCTCTTTATGGGGGACCTTGGCCTTAAGGGAGTTAGCTTCTCAACCAAGCCCCTAATCAAGAAACGTAGTTCCTAACGGAACTTTATACTAGAATTTTATAACTAACGGTTAGATATAACGAAGAAACTCTACCGACCCACTTCCTATACCAACACACAAGCCTTTCCCACAGACGGCGCCAATTGTAAGGACGCGTTTCGTGGCGGACCGTAACAGTGTCGGGTTCGCGCGAGAAAAGGCCCCTAACAATATCATTTGTAGAGCGTGGGTTTGGAAGGCTAGGCCTTGGTTGACAGGCGGTGGGCTTTTCGTGGTGTACATACAAGTTTCGGTTTTCCTTCACCCCTGGAGTCTTTCTTCTGGAGGTGGGTTGGGAGGCTCTGGTTTCTGGCCATTTTTCCCAACCCCCTCCTTAGGTTACTTCTTTTTCCTTTTATATTCGCCTGCGTTCATTGTCCTTCGTCCACGTATAGGGTCAATCTTTCCAAAATTGATACTTGTCCCATCAGTCCATATTCAAAATCGTTGGGGGTGGTTGTAAAAGTCAAAAACTGCAGCTCTGTCAGGTTCAGAGCATTGAATGGCAGTAAGAGCAGCTTTCCCGGGATATTTTAGATCTTTTGTCCTGGTTTCGGTCCTATACCGTTTCTGCCCTCCTTTCAGGGGGGAACTTTGGGTCTGCCGAGGACTGAGCCGTCCTCGGCGATGTCCATAGGCTATTTGGTCGAGTTTGGGCCATAGCCCTCCTCGGCTTGGGCCTTCGGATTTTCCCCAGGTAGATGGGCCCGGCCCGTAAATCATTTGGGCCCCACAATAATGATTTTCATTTTTTTTTAAGAAATGATTTTACTTTAAATTAGATTAATTATTTTTTGTTTAAATTTTTTGAGCTGACATTTTTTTTTTTTAATTTAAATGTTATGTGGCATTTAGAAAATGCTAATTATATTTTCTTATTATTATTTTATTAGCCACATCAGCAAACAGTGTATTCCGTCTGCCACATATATATTTTCTGTTAGTGGGTTAACGACAGGGACCAAAATAGAATTGATTTTCTGATTTCATAAACTGACCTAGGAGCAAAATCAGTTTAAGGATCAAATCGAGAAATGGCTTAAAATGTAAGGATCAAAAGTGCATTTACGCATATAAAAAATTTATAAAAAATTTTTATAAGCAAAAAATAAAAAATAAAAACTAATTCTTTTTAATAATTTTTATATTTTCCATGAAAGTGGTATAAATTTTTTTCTAAAATAGTTTATACACAAATGGCCTAGGGGCATTTATCAACCACGAATCTTTGCACCACAGTCCTACCATGTTTAACTTTCACAACTCTTTACCTCATCTTCTTGCTGCTCCACTTGTCCAACACATTGGCCACTAACTCTCCGTCTCCTTACAAACCAGTCGATAATATTATCCTTAACTGTGGCTCCTCTGACAATTCGACTGCATTAGATGCAGGGACGAACCCAGGATTTCAAGCTGGGGGGGGCCGGAGATAAACGAAAAAAAAAAAAATTCAAATGCACATCCATATAGTCACTGGCGGAGCCAAGAAATTTTCTTAGGAGGAGCAAGTTAGTTATGCCTACATTATGTTAATAGGTTAAGCCTATGTTGGCTCAAAATGCAAAACACTCAAGTTAATTTGGCCCAAATTGTGGCCAAAATTAAATTACTTTATTTCATAAACTAACTTTAAGTAAACTTGTGCCTACATTTTTTTCATTGTACTAAATTTTTTGTACTTAGGTTAATAAGTTTGAACTTACCTTTTTACATTTTAGAGCTTTTCTAAGGAGTTACATCTAATGTTTCAGCATTTAGGATAAAAAATTGATTAATAGGTATGAAATTTTGAAGATTTATACAATAATTTTTGTTAAAAAAAGTGTGAACAATGAAGTGCAAATTACTATTTAAGTGCAATTAGATCAAATCAAACAATTAAACAATTATTTGTCCTACTATTATCATATATAAATAGATAATCTAATATTCTAATATAAACCACATTATTATATATTATATATTATATTATTATTATTATTATTAATTGTAGTGTACTGTGTAAAGAACATTAAATCACCGAAACAAAAGTAATATACCTTATTATAAATAAAAAAATAAAGAAAGACAAAAGTATTATATGTGAAATGCTGTACAGCTGTACAACACTTCATTACTCAGTCTAGAAGCTTTCTAGTCGGTCAAAGTGAACTGCTTCAACGGTTTTGGAGTCTTGCTGTGCTGGGTTTTCTTTTCTTTTCTTTTTTACATTTTATTTTTTTAAGGTTTTCATGGCTTTTGAAAACTACTGGGCTGGCCGACTGGGGGGGCCCGGGCTAAAAACCAAGGGGGGCCCAAGCTAAAAACCAAGGGGCCCAAGCCTTTTTTTTGAAAATTTTACCTACTAATTTTTTTTTTTTTTGGACCAGGGGGGGCCCGGGCCCCCTTTGGCCCCTTCCTGGGTCCGTCCCTGATTAGATGGTCGGACCTGGACTGGAGATGACAATTCAAAATTCTTCCCTCAAGAACTATCACAAAACCAGGCCTCTCTAGCCACAAACTCACTTAAGCAATCCTCATCTGCTTCGCAAGTACCCTATACCACTGCCCGCTTGTCTGTCTCCCCATTCACTCACATATTCCCACTCACTACCGGCCAAAAATTCGTTTCGACTATACTTCTACCCAGCTACGTACAGCAATTTTGACCGCTCTAATGCCCTCTTCTCTGTCAAAGCTGGAACTTTTACCCTTCTTCGAGACTTCAATGCTTCACTTACAGCAGATGCCGATGGTGATCCAGATGATACAATATTTAGAGAGTTCTGTATTGACATCGTGGAAGATTTGAGGCTGAACATAACCTTCACTCCAAGGGATTCTAATTCATTTGCTTTTATCAACGGAATTGAAATTTTGTCCATGCCTTCCTATCTCTATTACACTCCGTCTGATGATAAGAGGTTCCCTTTAATCGGCGAGGAGTACATGTTCGGCATTGATAACGGAACTGCTCTGGAGACGGTATACAGAATATATGTTGGAGGGAACTACATCTCACCCACTGAAGACAATGGAATGTTCCGGAGCTGGAGTCAGGACGAAAAGTACTTGACAGAAGATTTAACTTCTGTTCTACCTGTTAACACAACTATTGAACTGCTATTTACCAAAATACCAGCCTACACTGCACCAGAAAATGTATACTAGACTGCCCGGACTATGGGGATGTACGAAGCAATCAATAAGATTTACAATCTCACTTGGGAATTTCCAGTAGATTCTGAGTTTGAATATCTTGTTAGGCTGCATTGCTGCGAGTTTCAACCAGAAATTACTTTTACTCACAACCGAGTGTTTCTTATTTTCATAGCAAATCAAACTGCAGAGACTGCAGCCAATGTGTGGAAATGGGCAGGAGGTAGCAAAGGTGTTCCCATATACAGAGACTACGCTGTGTCAATATTTGGCAAAGAAAACCAGAAGAAAATGAACCTTTCTATCGCCCTACAAGCGAACCCCAATGACTATGTCACTTATTTCAATGATGCAATCTTGAACGGTATTGAAATCTTCAAAGTAAGCGACGTCAGTGGCAATCTTGCTGGACCCAACCCCGAACCAGTTCCATTGACCCCTCTAAAGTCTGTGCAACTGATACAGTCAATAGAGTCGAAGAAGAATAATAGAACAATAGTAATTGCCGTTGGTGGTGGAGTTTCTGGCTTTACTATACTCCTGATTCTCGTAGTCTTGATTTTCCGACTAGCCGAAAGAGTCAAGGATTCCGACAACTCAACAAAGGCAAGCAGGTCAACTCTACCTTGTAGTTTGTGTCGCTACTTCTCACTCGCTGATATTATAGCAGCTATAATTTTGACAAAGTACTCATTATTGGTGCTGGAGGGTTCGGTGACGTGTACAAAGGATACATTAATGGTAGTGCGGCTACCCCAGTTGCGATCAAACGATTAAAATCCGGTTCTCAACAAGGAGCTCAGGAGTTCAAAACAGAGATTGCGATGTTGTCTCAACTCCGCCACCACCATCTTGTTTCTTTGATTGGATATTGTGAGGATGGAAACGAGATGATACTCGTGTATGATTACATGGCTTATGGGACCCTTCGTGACCATCTCTATAACACACAAGTATCACACACAAGTGTCAGCCACTTTCTTGGAAGCAACGACTCCAAATCTGTATTGGTGCAGCACATGGGTTGAACTACCTTCATACAGGTGCGACACATACAATCATTCATCGTGATATGAAGAGTGCAAATATCTTATTAGATGAGCAATGGTTGGCCAAGGTCTCTGATTTCGGGTTGTCAAAATTTGGTCCCATTTTGTCCAAGTCTCATGTTAGTACAGTGGTTAAGGGTACATTTGGATATTTGGACCCGGAATATTATCGCTATCAACGACTTACTGAGAAGTCTGATGTGTACTCCTATGGTGTGGTGTTGTGTGAACTGTTGTGTAGAATGCCACCAATCATACGTACCGATGAGGATGAGCCAATGGGTCGAGTAGTATGGGTCCTGCAGTGCTATCGCAATGGAAAGCTTGATCAAATTGTTGATCCATCTTTGAAGGGGAAAATTGAACCAGAATGTTTGAAGAAATTTGGCGAGATTGTAGAGAATTGTTTGCTTGACAATGGAACCAAACGACCATCAATGAATGATGTGGTTGGGGGGCTTGAGTTGGCATTGGAGTTGCAAGAGAGTGCAGAAAAAGATGTCAAGCTTGATTTGGCAGAAGAAATTGACATGAATGATGATGATGCCATGCTTTGATCCCTATGTCAGATGTCAATGAAAGTGATGACATGATTTTTAGTAGCAGTGGAAAACTATCAAGTACTAATAGCTATAGTCAAGTGACCGTAGTAAGCCAAGGAAGTTTTGCTAGTAAGGATTCAAATGGATTGATGTCCCCCAGGGTAGTTTTGTCTGAGATTATGGATCCTAAAGGTCGACAAACAAAGGAAAAAAAAAGTTGCTAGTTGAATTTTTAATATGGCTGATCGTAAATGCCAAAGTCCTTAATTTCCTCCTTGAATTAGGAAACTCTGAATCTGTGGAACATTCCCTAATTTGCTATTGAGCCTTAGTCTTTTAAGTTCAAATGATAAGCACTCTGAACAAAATACTCACCCGATTTTTTGTGGCAATCCAAATATGACACATGCTCCACCTTTTTGTGGCAATGCCTCCACGGGGATTCCATGGGTTTTGCATCATCCGGTGAAGTGATCTGCAAATAAGTTTTTCCCGATCTTTTGTAATGTTTTGTTGCTATTTATGTTTTGGGTGTAGTGGAAGATTGTTCTGTTTTGGTGGTGTTGTAATAGTTTTTGTTTAGTCAAGTGTTGTCTTCAAGGTCTTGCTATTCTGGTTTAGTTTGTTTGAACGCCGTTTTTCTGTGTCTGTACATTTCTTTTCATTAATAAAATTCCCCTGTTATGTGAAAATATATATATATATATCTGGAACATCAAACTGTGATAATGGAATCTGCAATATTTTAGCAACATAATCAGGCATAAAAGCAATAAAAGCTCCAAATTCCACCAATGGGTATCCCTATCAATTAGATCGCAGCCACCTTCATATCTAGATTAATCATTTAACAGGCAAAATAATCTTGTGACAACTGATAAGAAGCACATTGGAACCAAGGATCTTGAATTCTTGATAGTCTCGAACATATTCTCCATTTCCAAATTTTCAGCACAGACTCTGCTTTAACAATTAACTTCCTTCCTCACCTGCCAGAACACTATGCCAAGTATAAGATGGAGAATGACCCAATGTAGCATGCATAAACAGAGCATTTACGATAATACTTCGCCTTCCAAATTCTTTCCAAAATCAAGTCAGGAACATTTTACTCTCCAACGCTTTTAAAAAAAATACAAAAAATATAAAAAGGTGGCTCTTTTCTTTTAGAAGGTAACACTATCCGACCTTACTTAGCCAAAATAGTCAAGTTAAAAGATTTAAGTTCTTTGTAAACCCGATCCACCCTTATTTTTCGAGATACACAGCTTATTCCACTTTGTCCCCATTAGTATGAATTCACCATCTTTGCAATCTCGTGACATAAATTCTGTGGCAATTTAAAAGAGCTTATCACATAGGATGGGATTGCTTGAATCACATAGTGAAAGATTCTAATTTAATTAGTGTAAATTTTTTTTTTTTTTTTTGACAAGTTAATAAAAACAAATCGGTAAGTGTAATAATGATAAATTGCTCTTTTAAGTTTTTAACTAAACTCTCCACTTTAAAAAGTTGTTAACTAAAAAAACAAAAACCTTACTCTTTCTTTTTTTCTATGTTTTTTTAAAAAAAAAAAAAAAAATGTAACCAAAAGATAAGCTTATTTCATAATTTGTATTGATGATTTTTTTTTAATAGTGATAATTGTTTAAGTTTATTTGACAAAAGTTGTATTATTTTAAATTTTGAATTTGATAGTAGAAAAAGTAGATGAGTGGGATAAGGGTTGTTAATGGGCCGGTCCCCCATTTTTACTTAGCCCATGGGCACAACGGGTTAGGCATAGCAGGTTGTTAACTAGCTAGTTAAAGGGTTGAGTCAGGCTAGGCCAAAAGAGAAAACCCCAACCCATGATATTGCTTGTGGGAAATGCTTATTTTGTCTTTAGCAGGCAGGGGTACCGGGTTGGGCCTAATGGACTACTGTACGGCACAAGGGTCCCCAGGCCCACTTGGGCCATGAACTTCAACCCTATAGTGTGGCCCATGGTTCTAACCCCTTTGTTCAAGGTTGGGCCCTAGACTTGCTGAGGCCATGGGCTCGGGATCCATGCCACTATCCTTGACCCAAGGCCCATTGGGCATGCAATCTTGAACTGTACACCTCATGGTTCATAGCCAGAGACCTGCCCGGCCAACACTTCTTAGTCGGGAACATGATTGCTTGGGGATACTATATCTTAGCTGCCTGGTATTGCCCTGGAGAATATCGCTGTTAAACGTCCCTCTTAAGGTGGGAACCAGTTCCAAAGCCACTATTCCCATTTCCAACTAAACATCCATTTAAAAGTAATGGAATTGGACCTCCATGCCCACTAATAACCTAGAGTAATCATAACCTCTCAACTAATCTCGAGCAATAAATAGGAGATGAGCATGAAGAATGAGGGGTCTATGGAAGGAGGAGGAAAAGAAAGGGGGGAGCAAATAGAAAGAGAGAGAACATTAGGAGAGCAGTAAGAGAGAAAGGAGAGAAATTCATAAGGTAAGGTTGTATTGTTGGGTCTCTGTGCTAGGAACTATCCAAGGTAGGAAATCTAAAACCCACATCACAAATAAATTGTGAGCCCAAGTGAGGACTGATCCATCAACCTCATTTTTGGCGCGCACAATTGGCCCCATCTGTGGGAATCTCCTACAAAGCTGTGGTTCAATCGAGGCTCTCGCTCGGGAAATGTCTAAAAGACGTTCAAGGAGTTATGCTGAAAGTGGCTCTAGGGGGTCTTCTCAGGGATCTACCTGGCAAGAGAGTAGGCACAAAAGGCATGAAGATAGGGATCGTGAACGAGAGGAAAAATGATCCAGCCTCGGAGAAGGGTCGTATTAAATAAATTGAACAATGTCAGGAGCTTCAGGGCACAGATAATTTGACAAGAGAGATGAGGAACTTGAGCGGTTGCACAGGCTAGTGAGAGATTTGGAGTTGGAAGCAAGAGGTAGGTGCCGGAGAAGAGATTGAGATGACCGAGAAGAAGGGTCTACTAGTGAGGGAGGTCGCTACAGGTCTGGTCCAATCAGTCTGGTTCCCATCGACATGGGGATCATTCACGTTCACGAAAGTATACAGACCAAGACTTAAATTCCCTATAAGAGCAACAGCCCTAGAATGCCACCATGGATGCTATAAGCCGTGCATTATGCAAAGCTACTTGGTCGCCATTTTCAGACAACATTGAACGGGCCCCAATGCTAAGCAAATTTATGCGCCCGTCGTTCAACTCTTACAATGGGAAAACAAACCTAGTAGAGCACGTCAGCCATTATATCCAAATGATGTCTTTGCATACTCACAATGACGTGCTAATGTATAAGGCATTTCCCTCAAGCCTTAGACCCACTACTTTGAGATGGTTTAATGGATTATAGAAGGGCTCCATTCTAAGTTTCGCCTAGTTAATCCAAGAATTCAGTGTCCCGTTTGTAACCTGTAGCCAGGCCCCGCAACTAGTAGATACATTACTATCCATGAAAATGAGGGTAGGGGAGACCCTTTGCAGCTATGCCAGTTGATATTGGGAACTCTACAATGAGATCGGTGGGGGAAACGAGAAGATTATGGTAAGCACCTTTAGAATGGGACTACCTGAGGACTCCAAACTGCATGAATCACTGATGAGAAAGCCTCCCAAGGATATGAGGCAGCTTATGAGGCACATGGAGAAGTACAAATGCTTAGAGGATGACCAGCTGCAAAACAAAGGTAAAGCCCTGGTAATGAGCCGTCCTTGACTGGGTGGCTTTTAGTCAAAGCCCCAAAGGGACTTAAGGATTCAAGAACTAGAAGCACAAATGGGGGAAGTAAATGTAATATTCAAGCAACTGGTGCACAGGATCGTAGACCAAATCAAGAACGAGACATACTTCTGGTGGCCGAACAAGATGGGGGGTGACCCGTCTAGGAGGAACCAGAACTTGTACTGTACTTACCACAGAGATAAGGGGCATACCACCGAGCTGTGTTGGGTATTGAAAGATCATCTAGGGCAGTTAGTGAAAGTGTGGTATTTGAAGGAGTTTGTGGTGGATTCAGGGAACCGAGGTACCAAGGAATGTGCACAGTAAAGGGGGAATCCTTTCCTACCTCCATTAAGAGTGATCGAGGTCATCCACGCTACCCCAACAGGAACTGCTATGACTAGGAGGAAAGGGGTGTTGGCTGTAGTGCTAGTAGAAGATTGCTTGAGCAAGCAACGTTCGAGAAGAAGATGAAGTTCACACGAAAGCCTATTGCTTTCAACGACGATGACTTAGAGGGAACAATTCAGCAGCACGATGATGTGTTAGTGGTAACAGCCCAAATAAATGGTTTCATAGGGAAGAAGGTGATGGTAGACCAAGGGAGTGGGGTCGATGTGATATATCCGGACCTATTCAAAGGGTTTGGATTGAAGAACAAAGACCTCTCAAAGTACGATACGCCCCTGATTGGGTTTGATGGCCAGGTGGTGATTCCCAAGGGGCAAATTTCCCTTCCCTTAAACATGGAAGGAAAGGAAATAACAGTAGTATTTATTGTGGTTGCCTTGTTTTCTCCTTATATAGCGATTCTAAGAAGGCCATGGATCCATGCGATGGGGGCAGTCCCATCCACCCTGCACGTGAAGGCTAAGTTCCGCACTGAGCAGGGCATTGTTGTAGTAAAGGGAAACCAGTAAATGGCTAGATAATGTTTAGTGGCCGTGGTTGATTGGAAGCACAAGCAGGCCAAATAGAAGGAAACATCCGAGAATATCCCTTTATAGCAATTATAAGAGCCCCAAAAGGGAATGAGGACTAGTTGTCTCGAGAAATTTATCAAAATAAGAATGCTACCGGATGTTGATAGGTATTTTCAAGTAGGGGCAAGTATAAGGGATGAGGACAAGGCGGAAATATTGTTATTCCTTATGCAGAATGTAGATGTGTTTGCTTAGAGCCCGTATGAGGTGCCCAGGGTGGATCCTGAATTCATAGTTTATAAGCTTAATGTAGATCCATCATTTCCCCCCAAGAAGCAGAAGCCGAGGAGGTTGGCTAAAGAACACGTTGAGGCAGTTAGGCAGGAGGTCAGGAAGTCAAAGGAGGCTGGGGCAATAAGGGAGATCTTCTTTCCGGAATGGTTGGCGAATACCATGGTGGTGAAGAAGAAGAATGGAAAATGGAGAGTTTGCGTAGATTTCAAGGACTTGAACTAAGCATGCCTAAAGGACCTGTTTCCTGTGTCGAAGATCGATCAATTGGTGGATGCCACATATGGGCACCCGATGATGAGTTTTTTGGATGCCTTTCAAGGTTATCACCAGATTACCCTGGCCATTGAGGATCAGGAAAAGACAACATTTATCTCCCTTGATGCCAACTACCATTATACCGTAATGCCCTTTAGGTTAAAGAATGCCGGGGCCACCTACCAACGGATGATGACAAGAATGTTTCAAGATAAGATCGGACAGACTGTGGAGGTGTACATTGACGATATGGTGGTGAAATTGAAATGAGAGGCACGACATATAGAGGATCTCCAGGGGGTGTTTGAAGTACTTTGACAACATAAGTTGCGCTTTAATGCGGATAAGTGTGCTTTCGGGGTGGGGGCCAGTAAGTTTCTAGGATATCTGATAACCAAACGAGGGATAGAAGTCAACCCTGATCAAATTGAAGCCGTGAAGCACTTCAAGCCGCCGAGTAATTTGAAGGAAGTACAAGTACTGATCAGCATGTTAGCTACCTTTAACCAATTCATTTCCAGGTTTGCCGATCACTATCGTCCATTCTACTAGCTTTTGAAGAAGTGTAGGGGATTCCAATGGAATAAAAGTATGAAAAGGCTTTCCAAGACTTGAAGGAGTATTTGATGTAGGCTATCTTGACAACCCCAGAGCCTAAGGAGGACTTATTCCTGTATCTCTCTATGTCAGTTCATGATGTGAGTGTTGTGCTTTTAAGGGATCAAGAGGTACAGTAACTCGTGTATTACATCAGCAAGACCCTGGTTGACGTAGAGACACGATACTTGCCCCTCGAGAAATTGGTGTTAGAACCAGTGCACGTTACGAGGAAGCTGCCTCACTATTTTCAAGCTCATACCGTTTATATCTTAACCGAATACCCTTTATAGTCATTGCTGAAGAGATTTGACTTCACGAGCCGACTAGCTAAATAGGGAACTAGTCTAGGATCCTTTGATATAAGGTACAAGCCAAGAAGTTCGGTGAAAGGACAAGTTCTTGCTGATTTTGTTGCAAAGTTTTCCCCTAGAAATGAGATGGAAATAATTTATCATATGGATTGTTGCCCATGGAGGGTGTTCATGGACGACGCTTCTAGTGCAATGAGGGTTGGTGCAGGGATAGTCATCATCACTCTAGAAGGAATACAGTTGGAACATTCTTTCAAGTTGGGCTTCAGGGCCTCTAATAACGAGGCTGAGTATGAAGCCTTGCTCTCTGGATTGAGAGCCGTACTGGATATGAGTGCACGGGAAGTTGAAATTTAGTTAGGTACAGGGCAGTTTTGAGGCTCGAGACTCCCAAATGAAGGAATACTTGCTCATAGTAAAGCAGGTTATGAGTCAGTTTATTAAGGCCAAGGTGGTCCATGTGGCTCAAAGACAGAACAAACATGCAAACTCTTTAGTTACACTAGCGTCATCAATGACAGAGGATGTACCTCGGATAATCAAAGTGAAGCTCATAGCATAACCGAGTATTGATGCCGCGATAGGTGTTGCAGTGGTTTCAACATTTGAGCTATGTTGGATGGACCTGATCATCAAATTTTTGGCCGAGGATCAAGTACAGGTGATGAGGAGGAAGCTAACAGGGTAAGCCAAGTAGCCACTCGGTATTGGTTGTTAGCGGATTGCAAGCTATACCGAAGATCTTTTGAAGGGCGGTATCTTTTATGTTTTCACCGCGAGAAGGTTTATGAACTGTTGGTTGAGCTACACGATGAGGTGTGCGGCAGTCATGTAGGGGGGATGCTCACTGGCACGCCGAGCGATGACCTAGAGGTTTGGTGGCTACAGATGCAGAAGGATGCCACTAAGTATATGCGGAAATACGAATAGTGCCAGAAGCACGCCCCCTTGATCCACCAAATAGTAGCTTATCTAAACCCGATCAACAGCCCTTGGCCTTTTGTACAATGGGGGTTGGATATTCTAGGCCCGTTTCCCCGTGCCACAGGCAATCGAAGGTTTGTTTTGGTAGCTGTGGATTACTTCACCAAATGGGTAGAGGTAGAGGCGTAGGCGTTAGCTAATATTCGGGACATAGACATTAAAAAGTTTGTGTGGAGAAACATAGTCACGAGATTTAGGGTGCCAGACTCTCTCATATCTGATAATGGGTTGCAAATCGATAGAAGAGCCTTTCGTGAGTTTTGCAGTGATCTTGACATCAACAACAGGTACTCCACCCTGGCATATCCTTTGAACAATGGCCAAGTTGAAGCCATGAATAAGGCAATTATGAATGGATTGAAGAAAAAGATGGATGGTGCAAAAGGTAGGTGGGCTAAGGAGCTACCCAACGTTCTGTGGGCATATCGAACAACACCAAGGAGGTCTACAGGAGAAACTCGATTCTCCCTAACATACGGGGCAGAATCTATCATACCAGTCAAGATAAACCTATGTAGTGCCCGAGTTGTGGGATTCGCCCCTACCCTAAATGACGGATTAATGGTGGAGGGTTTAGATTTGCTAGAAGAGTCACTATAACAAAATGTATTTTCAGTGACGAAAAAATCCGTACCTTTAGTGACAAAATTGGACTTTTAGTGACGAAACTCATTTCGTCACTATAGCCTTGTCACTAAAAGTCCTGGTGATGACAAAATTTCGTCACTAAAAGTCCGATTTGATTTTTTTTTTTTTTAAACTTTTAGTGACGAAAACGTTTCGTCACTAAATATTTTCCTCACTAAAAACACTATTCAGTAACCAAAATATTTCGTCACTAAAAACACTTTAGTTTACTAAATCATATTTAGTGACGAATAATTTCATCATTAAAACTATGTTTGGATACATATAGTGACGAAAAAATTCGTCACTAAAATTATTTTTAAGAAAATCCAGGCACATATAGTGACGAAAATTTTTGTCACTAAAAACATTTCTTACAAAAATTTACTATATTTAGTGACGAAATTTTCGTCACTAAAACAATTTTTTGTTGCTATATTTGTGACTAAAAAATTCGTTACTAAAACTTATTTTCTGTTTTTATTTTTTTCATGGCTTTGATATTAACCTGTAACCTGTCATTACATTATTAAAACCTCACATTTGAATAACACATTTATTTCAACAACACATTTATAGAAAAAGATTCATACATTCCATAAATAAAAAATAAAACAAGTATCCAATTCAAACTCCTTCCATACAAGTATACAATAATTGTTTGCAACACATACAATAACTCAAGATTTTTTATAAAAATACAAAAAGTATAGCAAAATATAATTAGAACTAATGGAAGATGTCCTCATGCCTCTTGCTTAGCTCGTGCCTCTTGGTCCCTAGCTCACTCCTCTTGGTACAATTGGAGCCTTCTAAAACTTCATGTACTATTGGAATCATTGCTTGATCATAAAGATCTCTTTGTTGAGCTGAGGGACCAAAAACCTACATATTACCACAAACAAAATCTTAGCATCTACCATCAAATATGAAACTAGATTCTCAAAACTAACATTGTTCAACATTTCTGACATACACGTTCAAGTTTTTTTTTTTTTTTTTTTTGCTAACATTAAGTGGGGGAGGGAGATTCAAACTCAAGTTCTCCTACCTCTATAGAGAACTGGACAATGTGCCGATGCCGCTAAGTACAAGGCTCTTGGTGACATATACATTCAAATTATAGGACTCCCTTATACTTTCCATTTCAGTGTTCGGATGTAAAGGTGTACATGGTGGCACATCATTTAATATTCTATTCTTACTACACCAAGGAATGAATACTTATTTTAGAGGACAAGACACCATGCACACCATTAAATGGACATTTTACATTTCAAAGACAAAAGAAGAGGACCCTTTTCCTAGAAACAAAAAATTACTTAACAAGAACACGCCTCTTTACCTACTCATTTTACCCTTCTCTATCCAAGTTTTATGTATATAGCCCTTACATTAGATCACCTTGAAATAATGTGAAACCAAAGAATCCCCCATAAACAACTAATTAATCTTTGAACCTTAATTCTTGAAAGCAACAACCAAACAATTATAAGTAAATATTGAACCACACTTTGAAACAAACACCCAAATGCAAAAACATCAAAGTCTAAGTAAAACCCAATACCCTATTTGTGAAAATCTACTCATCACACTTTAACCCTCCTCAAAAAGTTCATACAATTTTCACCAATCTCAAAAATCCACTTCCCATATCATATATATACAAACTAATTGAAATGAATGGAAGTAGTACCTAATCTACTCATCACACTTTAACCCTCCTCAAAAGGTTCATACAATTTTCACCAAGCTCAAAAATCCAACACAACCCACCTTATAACACCATGCAAGCCACCCGCTTGCTCCAACATAATAACCCACCACAAAACCAATCACAAACATCACAAATATAGAGTGTTTACAAATATTGAAATCAAT
Source organism: Quercus lobata (assembly GCF_001633185.2). NCBI lineage: Eukaryota > Viridiplantae > Streptophyta > Magnoliopsida > Fagales > Fagaceae > Quercus > Quercus lobata. Next base: position 257,504 of record NW_022154704.1, read on the forward strand.
TAAAGTAATATTCATCATATCTAATCAACAAGGTCCATTCACATTTGCAAGAAATTAAAAACACTCCTAATATAAATTTAAACCACCTTATAACATCATGCAAGCCACCTGCTTGCTCCAGCACAACATACCACCATAAATCCAATTTCTAACATCACAAGTATAGAGTTTTATAAGTTTTTAACTAGAATATACTTACTTTGCTCAGGCTAAGTTTACAACTTTCAGAAAAAATCCAAAGTTACTGCAAACAATGTGTATTTAGTCTGCAAAAGAAAAGTTAAATTTATAAGTACAAAAGTTAAAGAAATGTTAAACAAGCAGATAAGACAATAATTAGAACCGCCAATGAAGAAAGATATTTACAGGGGAATGAAAAGCTTGTAAACAACCAAATGTCAGCACAAATATCTAATTCTTCAAAATCACTACCCCACATGAAAACTAGCAAACAAAAGCCACAATCTAGACTACTTGTACTATAATGGAAAAATCAAATTCAAAAATCAACCATTCAACTAAACAACTCTTTAGAGAAACAACACCAACCATTCACCTAATTGTGAAGATTCACCCAATTCAACACCAACATAAAGATGGTGCAACTAACATTGTTTAACTAGAGATTTCCCCATGTTCAACAACCATTAATACAAAAACATTCACCAAAAATCCCACATTTATATTACTAAAATTTGCAAAAGAGTAACACACATTATTATTATTATATCATAGAGTCCAGAATGAATCCAAACCCTATAAAACACTGCCTTAAGTTTCTACTAAAAAGCAAGCAATTGTTTAACATTTTCAATTAAATCAATCAAGACACAATACAACAAACAAGTAATCTTTCCCTTACTTTGGAGCAAACACATAAGTAATCACCCAATGCTGTTTCAAAAACTAACTATTGTATATTTGCTTCCATACTATTGTAACACTGTCAGGTACTACATTGTTGTATTGCTAGGCTAACTTCCCTTTCATATACAGGCCCCATGCATAGTTTCTCTATGTGATTCAATAATACATTCCTAATTCCATCAAATTTAAAACAAATGACTACTCACATAAGCAATTGAAAACCATTACAAGCATCAACTAGAAAGAATCCAGGCAAAAGAAAATATCTAATAACTTAGTTACCATATCTTTCTCCCAACAAAACCAATCCGTCCCGAGTAATCCCAGATCCTACAAGTACATCAAATAATATTGAAACTGAACATGCTACACAGATTTAACCCATTGAAGGAGTTTAGCACTTACCATCATCCTCCACTTTCACATAACACGTGCCAACCCCTACATAAATTGATACCTAAAACCACAACAACAAAAAAAAAATTATCAATTCTCAGAATTTCAATAAAAAATAAAAAAGTGAAACATACAATGGACTGCTTATATGATAATGGAGGCATCCCAAAAGAGACAAAAGTGAATCATACAATACACTGGTCCATTAGAAGTGCAGCATAAATGGATGCTAATTAGCCTCGCTTTCTAAAGAAAGTATTTCGGTACTTGACAGAGGACACTTACACCTCATACTAAAAAGTCCTTACAATGTCAAAACCGGCCTTCATATACCCAAAAATAATAATTTCCAAAAGGAAAGTACTTTAGCAATTGAGGTAGACTCAATATGGAAACAAAAAAAACTCCCCGATCCTCAATAAGTTCAATTCCTAACTCCACAATTTGAACAATTTATCCAATTTATGTTGTAGCTACTGTCAATTTATACTCTCTGTATAACCTCTTACACATAAGTATTACTAAATTTTTCACCAAAGGTCCTAGGAGAGCATCATAATCAGTTGCAAGTAACTGAATAATGCTAACTACTAAAATTCCCTTGGGGTAGACAATGATTCTCTTCTTACAATACACCTAGAGAAGTACAAAAACAGCCAAAGCAAAAAATTCAAACACAAGTGACCAAATCGAATTCTAAAACTTCTCACATCATGTGATCACCAAAAATACTCTCAAAACCCATATAGAAATTCAAACAAAAAATTCAATCTTTACGTGCATACGAACCCAAAACAGAAACAAACCCATAAATTTCCAACAAGTTGAAAAAAGTGAAAGAAAAGGTAAAGAAAAGATCTGAAAGATAGGAACGTTCAAGTGCTCCAGGCAAATAGAGCAATCAAGGACTTCGGGATCAATGAGAGTCACGGAAATGGAACTGTCACGAAGGTTTGGCAAGCTAAAGCATTGCCATCAACACCAATGGCGACGACTAAGCGTTGCGATCGGTGCCAATGGCAACGCTTAAGCGTTGTGATCGGCGTTGATCGCCAACGGTGACTCTTAAGCGTTGTGATTGGTGACAATGGCGATGCTTAAGTGTCACGATCTGAAGCGAGCGAACCGTTGCAACAGTGAGGCTGGGATTTGGTGACGGTACGGAATGCGAAGGGTCACCAGAAGTCAAATGGTCGCGAGTTCGAAGGAATGCGAAGGGTCACCAGTGCGATTTGGAGTGGGTATCGGTGTATGTTTACTGACGATGGTTTATTTGCAACCGTCGCGAGTTGAAGCGTCGCCATTGAGTTTAATCGGCGACGGCTCAACTCAACGGCGAAGGTGGTTGGTGTTGTCGTTGCCTAAAGGAGCTGAAGAACTGAGTTTTTTTTTTTTTTTTTACCAAAAAAGTGACGGTTTGTTTTGTGGGTCTTTGCTTTTTTTGGGTGTGCTGCGAATTGAAATTAGGCGTCTTTAGTGATGAATTCCAGTTTCTTCACTAAAGACCGGGCTTTGTTAAGATTTTTAGAGACGAAATTCATATTTCGTCACTAAAAGATTTCGTCACTAAATACTTTTAGTGACGAAATATGAATTTCATCTCTAAAAACATATAAGTGCAAACCTATTATTATTTTTAGTAACGAATATTTTTCGTCACTAATTCTTCCTTATAGTGACAAAAAGATTTTCGTTACTAATATCATCCATAGTAATATCTACAGTGACAAAATATTTCGTCACTAAAAATTTCAACTTTTAGCAACAAATATTTCGTTACTATAAATTAATTAAACTCGTGCCAAAGTTTCCCTCCACTAGCGCCTATTTTTCAAATCACAATAGCGACGAAATTTATTTTTCGTCACTAAATATTATAATTTTTTTCATTATTAGTGACGAAATCCATATTTCGTCACTAAAGCCGTATTTTTAGCGACGAAAAATATTTCCTCACTAATTTTCGTCACTAAAAATACATTTTATTGTAGTGAGTATTGAGAAGCGGCGACTATACGACTAGCCGAGTACCAACAAAAGCTTGCCCGGTGTTACAACCGAGATGTGAAGACAAGGGAGTGTGGCGTTGGGGACCTAGTGTTGCAAAAAGCAGTTGGAAATATGTGAGACACTAATGTTGGGAAGTTAGCCCCGACCTAGGAAAGGCCTTATAGAGTTACGGCCATCACAAGCACCGGAGCATACTACTTGGAGGATCTAGATGAGAGATCGCTTCCCCGGCCATGGAACGTCCATAATCTAAAGAAGTTTTAACAATGAACTGTTGGCGCACATGTATGTTAAATAATATAAGGGTGATGTTTATTCATATTGTTATGCTCACACATGGTTTTATTACTGTTTATTACTGTTAACTTGCTAGCCCCAGCTAACAAACATGAGGAAAATCTAATCCTAATTTTCTAAGGATAGAAACATGTTTTCGGTTCAATTTTCATCACCGAGCAAGTGGAAACCTTATGTTGGATTTTTCTAAGGACAAAAACCTGTTCCTGGTTCAATTTTCATCACTAAATAGGTGAAAACCTAATTTTAAATTTTATCCAAAGGTAGAAACCGATCCCGAACAGACCTTTATCACCGGACAGACGGGAACCTTACATTGAGCTATTTCAAGAATAGAAACAAGCTCCCTCGCTATATTTTAGTTTCCGGGCACAAAGGGAGTACGTCAAATTATTTAGGGGGTTGAAACCAGTATCTTGGATACAACCCAAATCTCGGGGAAGGTAATTACCCTACATTTTCCTAAAGAGTCAGCGTTTGTCAAATTTAGTAATTATCGCCAAGGAGCCACTGGATATAGGTGATCTCTTCCAGGCCGATCTCGGGAGTAAACTATCCGGTCATCTGAAATATATATATATATATATATATATATTTATATATATAAAAGAGAAAGACAATCAAAGAACATGACCGAAAGAATAACTTAGAAGCAAACATTCGTAAACACAATTAAAACAAGCAAATGAAGATTAAACCAATGTTTTGTCACCACAACCCAGTGACTTTAGGCAAATAAAACTTAGGAAGTTAAGAATTAAACCATTGTTCCGTCACCACAACCCGATGACTCTAGGAAAACCAAACAAATAAAAGCAAAGTAAGCATGGATTAAAAAAAAAAAAAAAAAAAAACTAGTTAAAAACATAAGTATTAAACAATAGGATCAGTGGGCGGGAGTCAGGCTACTTCATCGGCTTGCTGGCCGAGGACATTCTCGGTTGGTGGCTGCTGAACTTGCACATCTTTGGTAGTATTGAGGTTGTTAGTGGCCTCCAAATCAACATGAGTGTCAATCGCTCTCACCAGCTCCCTCATACTTAGGGTATCCTCTTCATTGGCAGTGTTAGCCTGACTTTGCATGGGGGGAGGAGGAGCCGAGTATGGGATTTGCTCTGGATTCCTTAATGGGGAATCATCGGGCACTCCTATAGCTTGGAGGGCTGCCAACCAACCATCCCCGAACCCATGAGATCGGGCTTGATGGACGATAGGCTCCACGGAGTTCTCGGCATCCGCGAAGCCCTCGTCATACCACTTAGTCTCACTGGCTTCGAGGGCTGCCTTCAATTCAGCTATCTCGTCAGCCTGTGCTAGATTTAGGCTGGCTGCCTATGCCAATTTAAGCTTTACAGCCCCCAACTTATCCTTCACCTCGGCCAAATTTCTCTTTGCCACCAACCGAGCCTTCTCTAAAGATTGGGCCTTCTTCTCAGTAGCCTCGGTAGCTTTAACCTTCTCTTTTGCTGCGGCAGCAACATCCTTCAAGGGCTTCTCCCACTCGGCATCCTCAGCAAGCTCCTTCATCCTCTTTTCAAGGATGTAGGTTAGTTGCACGACCTGATATTGCAATGGTGGTTAGTATGAAAGAGAAAGAAATGCATATGCTTTCAAATAAATGAAAGTAAGATAGAAAATTACCCCTATGGTATGCCATTGTAATCGCCTTCCTAACAACTCCTTGGTTCTGTTTGAGAAGAAATGCTTGTCCTCGGGTAATAGGAGACAGTGCACCAAGTTTTGGGCCACACTCCCCCCTTGGCGTTAGGCCCAAGCCTTAATGCTGGCAGACGCTGGTAGAGGCTTGTTGCTGAACTTGAAAGTGGGTTGCCAGCTAGCCTCAGGCCTAGATGAAGACGCCACATCCATACCAGCCTTGGCAGGTGGCCGGGGGCCACCCATCGGTTCTCGGATCATTTCCTCACCCCAGGGAGGAGTCTTTGAAGGAGCATTACTAGGGACTTTGGGGGGTTGGTCGCCAACGCACTGCTTCTTTTTAGACGACTGGCTCCCGGGAGGGGCGGGTACGGTCCCTACCTTGAGGTTGGGTCGTGGGTTGAGTACTGGGCAAGAACCGATCAACGGTCATTTTTCACATGTTCACCATGGTTGCATCTTGGTTGGCCTCAGTTGCTTCTAGCTTGGCTACTTCGGTGGGGGTGTCAAGCACTTCAACGGGCTTGTGGACTTTATGGCTTTGAGATACACGCTTAGCCAATTCGTCTCGCATCGGTGCAAGGTCCTCTATTGTAATATACCGGAGGCCTAGGTCTCAAGCTTTACCAATGGTCAGGGAAGGTGGGAGAAAATTGGTATGCCGGACGTCAATATAAAAAAAGAAGGGGCTGTCTACTAACAACGCCTGGCTGAATGCTTGCCAGGTAGAATATACCGAGTCAACGCCAAGTATCAAATGGGATGCTTGGAGTTGTCCGTCCATGTGCATAAAACTTTTTGACCTAAGTACGAAGTTAAGTTCTCTCACGTGTACAACTCGGAGATCTGGTTTGAAACCTTCTTCCTTCTGCAACAAATCAACAAAAAAACCAGTTAGTTTACATGTAAGCAACTACATAGAAGATTCAAACTTAAAGCAAATGAAGGTTCTTGATACCGACCATCATCACACGGTGAAAATGGGCAATGGAGTTCATCAGAAAACCAATTGCTGCTTACCCGGACAAATTCTCTCATCGAATTTCTGTTAGAATCAAGAAGGCATGATATCAGCCGTACACACATATCCCTAGTTTTTAAGTAATAATCGGACCTAATGTTTCCGCATAGACTATACATGAAGTTAATATCATGATGGTTTAATTGTAGACCAAATATTTGGTTTAACCTACTTATGCAACTCACCACTCAGTAAAAATTAGGGGAGAGTTGGTCGGGATACAAGCCATAAAATCTAAGGGTGCCTATAATGAAAGGGTCCATGGGGAACCTAACCCTACCGTTCAAAGTAGCCATAAGAGGGAAAAAGACAGTGTTTGAGCTGGTACACCTATGGAGGTCAATATCGCCCTCGTGACAATAGGCGATATCAACATCTCTAAGGACATTGTAGGTTGCTTTAAAGCTAGCTAGGGATGCTTCTAAAGATAGGAGGTGAGAATAATCCATTCCTAAACTAAGATTAAAGGAAAATTGAAAGAATAAGAGAGAATGAATGGAAAGGCAAAGAGAACTTACTATGGGCCCTAGGAAGAAATGGTGTTTTGGGCTGGAGGATTAGGGCACAAAAGAAGTATGCTCGACAAAGAGGGAGTTTGAGGAATGGAGAATGTAAAAAGTGAGGAAGAGACTCAAAAGGAACTATTTATAGGAGCCTATTGAGGAATAAATAACATTTAATAAGTGAGGGGCGAGAAACTCGACGAATCCCCATTGTAACCACCACGCGCTTCACCTTGGTTCAAGAATTGTCAGACAATAATGACGGCTAAACCAAACAGTTAGATACAATGCACCTTTTAAGGGTGCATTATTGAGTCTTCAACTGTCTAGAATCTACCCATTAGATTTCTCAGATAGTTTCGGTCTCTTAATGTCCTTGCTTCGTTCACAGGGGCCGGGCACAAATCAAGGGAGGGGGGGGGGGGCTAATGTATGGCACAAGGGTCCCCAAGCCCACTTGGGCCATGAACTTCAACCCTACAGCGTGGCCCATGGTTCCAACCCCTTTGTCCGAGGTTGGGCCCTAGGCTTGCTGAGGCCATGGGCCTGGGATCCACACCACTATGCATGACCCAAGGCCCATTAGGCATGCAATCTTCAACTGTACACCTCATGGTTCATAGCTAGAGACCTACCCAGCTAACACTTCTTAGTTGGGAATGTGATTGCTTGGGGATACAATATCTTCATTGCCCAGTATTGCCATGGAGAATATCGCTACTGAATGTCCCTCTTAAGTTGGGAATCAGTTCCAAAGCCACTACTCCCACTCCCAACTAAACACCCACTTAAAAACAATGGAATTGGACCTCCATACCTTCTAATAACCTAGAGTAATCATAACCCCTCCACTACTCTCGAGCTATAAATAAGAAATGAGAATGAGGAATAAGGGGTTTTTGGAAGGAGGAGGAGGAAAAGAAAGGGGGGAGCAGAGAGAGAGAGAGAGAGAGAGAGAGAGAGAGAACATCAGGAGAGCAGTAAGAGAGGAAGGAGAGGAATTCATGGGGTAAGGTTGTATTGTTGGGTCTCTATGCTAGGAACCAACCAAGGTAGGAAATCCAAAGCCCACATCACAAATAGATCGTGACCCAACTGAGGACCGGCCCATCAACCTCATTTTTGGCGCGCACAACTACCTATGGGCTTGTGTTAGCATCTTATTTTATTATTTTTTACAAGTAAAGAATCAATTTTTTATGAGGGACAAATCCATCTATTTTTTTAAAGGGAGAAAAAAAAAACACAAAAATTTGAAAGTTATTTAAATTTTTTTACAGTCAAATCTATTTAATTTTTTATTTTGTTGATGGAAACCATTTTTTTTTTTTTTATTAAGGCTTTATATGGTTTTTTATTTTTTAATAAAAAAAAATCCAATGGTTAATTCAAAGTTGTAGACTACTAAAAAAAAAATTATCAAACTAAGTTTAACACAATCACTTTAAATATCTTAGTAGTTATGAGTGTTCTCTTAAAAAATTCCTCTATAATGTTACAATTACCAAGTAAACATATTACAATAAATCAAACTTGCTTTATGAGTTCGCGCATTACAACTAAAAAGTAATTTTCATGTGAGTTATAGTTAGCTCAATTGGTAAAGTCTCTATTGATTGAATTAGAGATCTGGAGTTCAATTTCTGCCTACACCAAACAATGATTAATGTCTTGGTCTGATGATAAAGAGCTATCATCAGAAGCCGATGCCATAGGTTGAAACTCTATCAAAAAAAATAATAATTACCAATTTAATTATTTAGCAAAAAATAATAATAACCAATGTTAATTAATTAAAATTATAAGTGTTTCTACTAGTTTATGTAGGAAGTTCACAACATGGGGTTGTTAGATGCATAAGAAAACCTGGTGTAACCCAAAAAAACTGCTATTTGTCATTTGAAGCAACACAATTACACATAGAATAGTTTCTTCTATCTTTTTGACCTGTTTTTACGCGACTTGACAACTACAAAAAGCCCATATGATTCACTACACATAACATTAATAACAACCCAGTTTTTAGCTCATAATTGTAATTCTGTGTTTTCAGAAATTTTTTTGTTTTTTAGAATAATAAGTATTTTAACACACACACGGAGAGAGGCAAGAAGGTCTTAAAAAAATTGGTAGTAATGTATATTCAAAAGGGCCTTCATATTTTTAGAGGTTGTAATGCATTGTAACACCCCAAGCTTAAAAAAAAAAAAGGCTCAAATTTTTTAGACCCCACATGCCCCACCTACCCCATTCACTACCACCATACATTACACCCCTTTATCTCCCTCTTTGGCTGATCAACTTCCATTTCACACAAACACAACACACTTCTCTCTTTCTCCCTCACACTCTCCTACCAGTCCCCACTCCTTACCATCACCTCCACCATCTTTTCTAGCGAGGTTTACCGGAAAACTCCTTAGGAATCTCTAAGGAATCTTTTTCTTTTATTTAAGGTAAAAACTTCTAATTTTTTGTGTGGGTTTTTATACTCTTGCTAGAGATTCTCTTTATCTAAGCGTTTGGAGTGATAATCTTGTGTTTATGATGTATATAGGTTTTGATTTGGTGTACTTATTTGATAAATGGGTTTATAGTTTTACAAATGGTGGCTATCTAAGGTTTACTTATGGCGGAAATTTAGGGGTTTGGGTTCTATCATGTGATAGTCGGTAAATCTAATTTTCCATTACTATTGAGTTTATTTGGAGCTAGTTGAAGATTTAAAATTCTTGTCTTGGTAGATATTATGATTTTGTTTCATGGGTCTCTCTTGATGATGATGTGTAAATCTTATGCAAGTTACTAATAAATTTTTAAGATTTTAGTATTAGGGAGATGATCTTGAATTGGTTAATTTTATAAATTGGAGTCTGCCTTGTAAATAAAATTGTTGAGAAGCTTTGGAAGTGTAATACATTACTTGTGAGGTTAAATACTTAGGTTTGCCTAATTAATATCTTATTTAGTGATCTCTAATTTGTAGTTAGATGCAATGTCAAGCTTTATGCTTATCGTGATAGGTTTGCTTGGTATTGTTTAGGTTTTAGTTAATTTCCTTTGGAGCTTGGAGAATTCGGCTTTTACGAGTTTAGGTAAGTAGCTTTTTAATGAGATTTTTGGAAAATAATCACATGACATGAAATGTTGTTTTTGGGTTAAACACATTTTGGAAAATTATTTGGGAAATTATTTTTTTCTAAAAAGTGTTGTGTTGTGACCCTATTATATATGATTATATATGAAAAGTGCATCATGTATAATATTGCATATGGGGAAATACATGAATATTTGGCATGGAAAAGAAAAGCATCTTTGAACTCCTTTGATAATGGATTTCAAAATTTGTGGTATTATTTGGAAATACTAAAGATGTTTTGTCTTAACTTGTATTACTTAGGAAATTAATAGAAAACCTTATTTGGGAAATTGATAGAAAACCTTATTGCAAGGAATGATTTTAAGGACCTTGACAATTTTATGGATATCATGGTTATTGGACAATTTTATGAAACTACTTGGAAAGTAAACTGTGTATTTTGAATACATTTAATTTGTAAGCTTCTGATGTGATTTTGTATTGTACCACAATATTGGTGATTACCTCGTCATTGTGACAACATCTGTGTGATGTGTGATTACCCCATCTTTGTGACGACGAGTCAAGTTAGAGCCTCTCACTTTGCATGACGCAAGTAAATCTTTAAATGTGTGGGTGAGGCGATTGCCCATATGGCCAAAAGACCACAAGCAAAAGGGATACTATATAATGCGTTCTCCCCCACTGCCTATGGGAGGGAAAGGTAAATCCTTGAGGATGTGGATGAGACTGCTACCCATGGGGCCAATAAAACATATGCCAAAAGAGGTAGATATCATGCTAGTGGTTTGTGAGTTCTGACTTGTCTCTATGGCGGTATTATGTCTTTGTGACATTTTTGTCTTTGTGTTGGCTTGTCATGTGGCTTGGGTTGGGTTTTTAGGTTTTTGGAACAATGTTGTTATGCTCACACTATATATATTATGTGGTTTCATGGTGATCATTTTTTTTTTTTTGAAACTTTGGGTGGCATTATTTTATCATGTTATTCTAGAAAATGATCTTGTAGTATTCAATTAAAAATTCCCAAACTATAACATGCTTTGTAAACTATTTATCATCATGAAACTTGTATTTCCCCCCACCCCATTAATTATGATAGGGGAAATTACACTATACTACCTTAAACTATACCCTAAATTAGACTTTGTACTATAAACTTTTTGTATGCAAGTTTTGCACTCTAAACTATGATTCTTGTTATACTTTGCACCCTAATGTTAAGTTTGCTGTTAACTTGGATGGAAATCCAAAGTTTAGGGTGCAAAGTGTAATGTAGAGTAGGCTACTCACTAGGCACTGTCTTATCTCATTCGTTCAGAAACTTTTTCAGAATAGGCAACAATTATTTTGAGACAGGTTTTTATGGCTAGCAGTAGTTAGACTAACTACCGATGGAGGTTGGATTTTTATGATGTTGATCTCTAGATGATGTACATCCTAGAGTAGGCTTGACTCATTCTTTTGTATCTAATAATGGTTATGACTTTTATTTCCACTAATGAGACAAGATATTGATGCGTAATTATATTTATTCAAACATCCATTCTTTTGTGGCCAATGAACCTTGTAATTATTGCATAGAGCATTGACTTACTTTGGGAGTATTTTTAATGAAATTATTATGAAAATTCTTGATGTTGGTATTTGGTATGAATTGTTTGTGTTAGGTTCTAAGATTTTAGAAACTAATTGTATTAGAACTTCAATTTCTAATGTGTTGGCAAACCATAATCAAAACTTAGAGTCTAGATTTAGGCTGCTCAAAATGTGTTTATTTGTAAAGTTGGAATTTAGTGATATTAGGATTTATTATTTTAAATCTGCAAGGCTCGATCGATCGAACCTTGTGTGTATTATTTTTTCAGCAGAATTTCCAACTCAGTACAAGCCCAGTGTGACATGTAGGGTTTTATGTTTTACTCTAAGTATAAAAGGAAAAACCCTAGCTATGTTCTAGAAGTCTTTGATGTGCTGTGTGTTGAATCTCTTGTGAGATCTAGAGGTTTTTACCTTCATACACACTTAGAGTTATCAAGATCAAGATTCATATCAAGAGCTTGGTGATCATTTTAGTTGCTGCATAAAGAACTTAAAGAAGATCTAAAACCTTTGAGTGGAGTCTCAAAATCACAAGTAGGAGAACTTGTGGTTGCTGTGGATCAAAGAAAGAAGTAGTTCGTGGACTTGGAGCTATCATGTGGTTGTGGTAGTAAGTTTTCTATTCGAGGTAGCAATAGGATGTTAGTTGTCTAAGTCTTATAGTACAAACTTCAATTCTTTCACAGTGAATCTGTTTTACCTTGAGGATAGCTAGGTTAAATCCTCCCCAAGTTTTTTACTGGTTTGGTTTTCCTGGGTCATCAGATCTTTGTGTTATTTATTTTCCATAGCTTTATTGTTTATGATTATTTGTGTTTAACCTAATCTTGATAACAATCTTGTTAATCATTCTAGTACAATATTAGGTTAAACATATTCTGGTAAGGGGTCTAAAAACGTATAGTTTGGATTGAATTGTCAAAAAGGAAAAATCTACAGGTATCTTTAGGATGTATTTCTCATGCTTTGGACCTTTTTGGGTTTGGGGTGTGACATGTATGAACTCAAGTGTGATTAATTTCAAATGTTGGCCTAATAGTTTATTAGCAAGTTTCAGTTAGATAAACTGGTAAAATCTTTTGTCGTCAAATAAGAGATCTAGGGAGATTCAAACCTAGCACACCATATAACGACTAGTGTTTAAACCTAAAATAAAGAGTAATCATCAGAAAATGGATGTCATATGTTAAAATTCTATTGCATTCATAAAATTTCTTTTTAATTCTATCTACAAGTGGGGATAGCATTTTAAATACATGTCTCTCCCCAATCCCACCTTGAATGGGGTAGATTTTATTGGTCCCTTATGGCAAATAAAATTGGAAATGGGGTTAAATCCTTCCCCTTAAATGGGTTTGGGTTTGTGACAAGAGCATACTGGAACCTAGTTTATATTTAAAATTAAGAATTATTTTTTAAAATATTTTTATACATTTTTTTTTTTGTGTGTTTTATGAGATCTTTTGACATTTTCTTCTTTTTTTGGGGGGGGGGGGGGGGATTGGGGTTAAATAATCCTTCCCCCCAAAGTGGCTTTGGGGTGGGATTGCCTATCAGGGACCTGGGTGGGATTGCCTATCAAGGACCTACCCCGTTTATATTTAAAAGTTTAAAATTATATTTTTTATTGGTTTTTTTTTTCTGCAAATATATGTTCTTTTAACTTTCAAATTTTAATAGACGATGTCTTTTGGTGCTATATTATTGATTTGATATTTTTATGATAAATATTTAAATTGTTTATAAATTTCTACTTATTGTCGTATTATTATTATTTTAATTGTTTTTATGATTTTTAATTCTTCAATAGTTGAATTGCTATATTGCTATGCTTTTAGAAACATTTGTAATGTTAGACATTTTTTAATGAAAGTTCAAATATGTGTAAAAACACCCTTGAACATTTAGACCCCCAATTTACAAATTAACCAATTCAAGCATTATGTCAAACAACTAGTGTGCGGAAAATGAACATATGCTATAATATAGAATTGGATAAACTATCTAAGCCAAAATAAAATCACAACCCACAGCAGATAATAAAAGGCAAAGATAAAAGGGAAGGAAGATGCAAACACAAAGACAACATGCGATGTGTTATCGAAGAGGAAACCGAAGCCCTCGGCGTAAAACCTCTCCGCCGCCCTCCAAGCGGTAAACAATCTACTAGAAAATGTAGTTGGGATACAAGGACAGCAATAGACCATCCAAGCCTAATCTACCCAATGCACCTAAGCCCTCTAAGCTTCTTGCTCCAACAAGGTTGCGCCGAACCTTTTTCTTTTATAGCTTCCTGGATTCCGCTACTAGACCGTAGCATCAACCAATGTAGATTGGTTCCTTCCTAACTGCTTCCCATAAATCCAAACAGCCCTCTCACAGAGATGAATATGGTGAGAACAAGGTTTAGTAAAATGCCTCTCAAGGATTTGACAATGGAGAGGAAGAGAGTTGAGGAATTTGAAGAGACTCTAATGTATAGATTGTGGGTGAAACAATCTTGTTTTTCTTTAAGGTTTCTCTCTCAAAATTCTCTCTAGAAGCTCTCTTTCTTTTGTGGGTAATAGGGGTATTTATACTAGAGTGGGAGAGGAATGTGAAACGTCAGGATTTACAAAACAGGGGTGGCTCGCGACTTGACTGAGTCGCGAGATCCAGTCGCGAGATAACCGTATGGCCAGTTGTTCTGTTTTGTCCTGTAGTGCTCCAGCTAGCATGACTGTTCACCTTCTGGCATGCTTGGCACGTGTGCTGCATTTGGCGGCTTGCAGACACGAGTCACCCGCAAGGCCCAGCCACGAGTCTCTGGTTTCTTGCACACTCTTGAGCAAACTTCACTCTATCTCACTCACTACCCTTACAACAAACCCACCTAAATACAGGGTTACTAAATGCTGAAATACAAGCAAATTTGGCACGGAATAAAGCCAATTAGATGGTTGAATAAATTCAACCTTACAATCTCCCCCTTTGGCTATTTCGTGACAAAACCCTAAAATAGACTCTAGATTTAACATGTGAGTTGGGAACAGTTGAACGAAACTCACTTACACCTAATTCTAGAAGCTGTGAAGCACTTGAATCATAAGAACATGAAACTCCTGAAACACAACAATACACCATGATCATTGTATGCAGAAAAACATGAAATGCATATGAAACAAGCTTAAGGTGATCAAGCAAAGATGAAGTGAAGAATCAAATCATGGCTTGATCAACCAAGTGAACACCATAAGGTAGTGATCACAGTGCTCATTCACACTTGGAATGAACACATGAACATAGAAGTTAACAAGAACAAAGCAAGATGCTTGTATGCTCAACACTCAACCAATGCATAATACACTAAGTATATGCATCTAGGAACAATCCTACAAGGACACAAGAGTGACAGTACATAAATCAAAATGCAAGACATTTAGATAGAGTAACTGATTTCAACATAGCATAAAAGGCTGCATAAAGCAAGGTACAAACCATAAAGCCTACAGAATATGCATAAAAACATTAACCCTAAAAGCTTACATAAGCACATGGGTACAAACCACAATATATCCTGAAAAACATCAACAATATATATAAAATATTAAACCAAGATTGTAAGTTATGAGTTAGAAACAAAAATACACCAAAGCCATAGTGTATCAACTCATATAAACACAAAAAATATAAACCTATAAATTTAAAGGTTAATACTTAAAACAAGAGTATGTATGTACCCCCCTATTACTATGCACACTTCCCTTTGAACTTTCTCTCCCTTACTGAATGCTCTCCCCCTTTTTGGCATGAATAGCTAAAGGCTGTCGTCCAACTTTCATTGAATAGAGTCTAGCTGATTCTCCATAGTCTTGAGATGCATTTGAACATGGTTGTTTGTGGAGTAGAGAAGTGTCACAATCTCATCAACACGTTTCTGAATATGTTCAAGTACACTGCCCACTCTATCAGTATGAGGATCAGTCTGTGCTTGCGGAATACTAGCTTGTGGAACTTCAGGAATAGCATGCGTAGTAGATGTGGTATGTGCAGGTGTCTCTGACTCAGGGGCAGATGGAGCAATCGGAGAGATGTGTGCACTCTTTGGTAATTTAGATGAGTGACTTCTGCTAGCTTGAAGAGTGTACATGGAAATAGGATGCTGATAGGTCAAAATTTTTCCATCTGTGGGAGGAACAATGCCTTCACGAAGAATGAGCTTCAAGATGAGACTGCAAAATGGAATAATTCCTCGAGCTGCAGTTCGAACCGCGATCTTCCTCATGGTGTAAAAGATGTGAGCACAGATATCAATGGGGGCTCCTATAATAAGATCACAAAGGAATAGAGCTCTCCTAAGATTTATAAATGTAGTGTTGGACAGTGGGTAGAGATTAGTGAACATGATCAATTTCAGTGTGGTCAGCTCTGGTGCAAACTTTACGAAGCTGATGGATGTACCTGCTGTGGATACTTCATGATCTGATCGTAGGATTTGTAGAATGTCTTGAATCTCTGGAGTTCGATCATCGTACGGAGTTAGATCCACATTCTGAGGTCTAGTGATGCCTAGAACCTTGGCAATGGAGTTTGGGGAAATGCCAAATTCCTTTCCTCTGACCCAGAAAATAAGTTCAACTCCAAGATCACTTGCATTGGAGAAGTATTCCTTAACCAGTTCATCCATTGGATCGACAAAGTTCCCAAACAAGTTTGCCCAATCTCGTGGCTCAAATATTCGAGGGATAAAAGTGGTCCCTAAGGTGTTAAACTCCACCACATGTTCCACTATAGAAGTTGACTTGTCAAAGATGTTTGAGTAGATGTGTGAGGTAAGCGAAGTTCTAAACCTCTCCTCATTGGAGTCTTGAGATGCCTGTGATGTGAGTCAAGTCCTTTTAGCAACTGGTGTTGCTGGATCGTCAGCAACAATGTCTTTAGCCTTGGAAGATCGACGAGACATCTGCAAGAAAATAGGCCCACAACAAAGAACCAACAACAGTACCACATAAGATAAATATCAACATGATTCGATGCAAATAGAAGTGAAAAACAGAGATTTTAATACAAACTTAAGACAGTTCAGACCCAAAAAAAAAAAAAAAAAAAAACTTCCAACAATACTAAGGTGCACAATATGACAGGTGCAACAAAATGGTGATAATGCAAAAGAACATAGAGAGAGACAACTTCAAACAGAACTGTCAATGAGACAATTTACCATGACCATGACATGCAAACAAAGACATCATTTGAACATTAGGAATGGATATCATAAAACATACCACATAAGATATGATCATGGATAAAAATTTCAAACTGAAGAATCAGAACATTCAAAATAGAACACATGGCAGTGAGACACAACATTTAGAAAACGAAGTTGTTTTAAAGGAATATTTTGAAAATACCATCACACACGATATGTTAGCATAAAATACAGTAAGCCCAAAATCACAAGCCAACATCAACACACAAACAAGTGAAAGAAGCAAGTCACATAAATACCAAACCCATTTAACAAACGATTTTCAGAGTCAACAACAGGCAAATATCAGAAAAATGAAAGAGCACATTGTGACCACTCAACATGAAAACAGATGAAAACACCAAAAATCATAACAAGCCATACCCATCACACAAAGAGAGGAAAGTTTCAAACAAAGTATCTATCCAAATGACAAGAAACATTCATTAAGCAGGGAAAATGAGATAAGGAAAATGAGACCCATACCTTTTCTTGAAGATTTTGAACAGAAATGAAGCGACAAAGAGGTTCGAAAATGGAGGCACGGTGAGAATGGGTAAGAGCAGTTGAGAGAGACAATGAACAGTCACAAAAAGTTCGAGGGAAAAATTGAAAAAGATTTAAAAACTCCCCCAATTTTTGCCAAACACGCGTTTTTCACGACTGAAGTGAGTCGCCACACAGTCGCCAGTTTAAGCCGCCAAAACACTCAAAGAAAAAAGTTTGAACAATTTTTCTAAGTGTTTTTCGCGACTGAAAGGTCTACCCGCGAGGAAGTCGCGAGTTGAGCCACGAAAATCTCTGAGTAACCCTCACGACTGGACCTTCCACTCGTGAGCAAGTAGCCAAAAATGACCCGCGAAGACGCGACTGAGGCTCGCAACTTGATTTACCCGCGACTGAGTCGCCAAAACAGGGCAAAATTGGATTTTTGAAATTTTCAGAATTTTTAAACAAAATACTTTCCAAAAACACTTAATCCACTCAAAAATCTTTTTGTGTTTGAATTATCAAAGATTGAGCACGTGAAAACACATTTCATCAAGTACAATCACACAAATGATTATGGCATTTATTGAACATAAACTTGTGTGTTGTGTGTGGATATTGACAATGAGATAGTCCTTAGTCTAATGTGAAGCTTTAATGATCAATTCAACCAAGGCATACACAATTAGCACTAGATCATGTGATCTATCTCAATTATAGAAATATGTATATATGACCTCCCACAAAACTTGATAACATATCTTGGAGCTTTACATTTGACTCCACTTTTAATCAAAACATTTGATCATTTTGATCTTTTGAGACAATCACCTCTCATTATGAGAGTCATATTTGATATTTCACTTTGATGAACTAGCATTTGGTTTTTTGAATAAACAATCACTTTAATTTTAGGTCGCTTACCCTTTTTCCTAGTCGAATACTAGAATGTGCGACAAGCTTTTGCAACTCAATATCTCTTTTCATTTGGAGATTTATATTTGGTGAGCTCTTTTTAGCAAAAAAATAAAGAGTGGGAAGATATATAGACATAAGGCTATGCATGTCTCAAGATCATCATAACCATTCACTAATCATTCATGACAAGTTTGAAGATCTATTTACAACAATCATATAGATTTCAAGATTTCTCCCACAGTGATATGAGTGCAAAGAAACAAGCAATGCTCGAAAATGCACAAAGCCATTAGTACGAAGGTATAAGACAAAACAAGTTTTGAGACAAAAGCTCAATAATGACAATCAAACTTTTTGATTTTCTAATTTTTATGTGATTTTTGGATTTTTGACACAAAAAAAATGAAAACAAATCAAAAGTATGCACAAGTAGACAAGCATACCACCATCAGCAAAAACAACAAGCAAACAAACAAACATCGTCGCAAAGCATAAGAAGTATTAATGCATGGACATGTTGTAATGCTTATGCATGAGTACCCTTTTTCACCCACATGTCACTTGCGTTTGGGGTGATTTCCTTATAGGATTGGGTACGGGATTTAGGGCTTTCAAACCTTCATGAGAAGCTTTCCAAGCAGCTGGTGAATGCACCAATCATCTTCATCACGTTCATCATTCCGGGATAACCATTTTGATCTCTAGATTGTTCACCTGTCGAGTTTCTTTTATCATTTCTAGGTCCTCGTGACCTTTGAGGAGTTGCTCTATTCTTTGCTCTTAACTTTTGGCAATTTGGTCGAGTATGCCCTTGAAGTCCGCAATGATGGCACACATAGGTTGCTCTAGGACCTCTTTGTGGTCGTGGACGTGACTTGGCACGAGATTCAGACCTGCCCACATACTGATTGCGGGGATTCAACAACTGTTGGTTCTCCACATTTTTCTTCTCCTCCATCTTGAGCTTCTCAGTAGTAAGGTCAACTTCAACTAGATCTTTAGCCTTTACAAACTTCACTTCTTTAGTGACAGTTCCAGATGAGCTACTTCCTCCGGTATATCCCAATCCGGATTTGTCTGAGAAACTCTTTTGAGATGAAATAACATCATCTAGCTTCTTGGTGGTGACCCTCTCTATTTTAGCATTTACTTGTACAACCTCTTGCTCAAGAAATCTCACTTTTGTGTAAGTTTCGGACAGTTCACCATTCAGTGTTTCTATCTCACATTTGGCCTCCCTATATCGGATTAGGAGACTTTTGTAATCCTCATCTGCCTTCTTCATTTTTCTCACCGCAGCTTTGGCCACCCTTGTGTACTCACCTGACTTCTCTAGGAGTGAGTTATAATTCTCTTGAAGATTGGCTGTGCTTACATCTTCTTCAGCATCTGATTCTTCAACAATTCCCAGTGATTCTTCATCACTATGTTCTCCAAGGTCTCGTACAAGCAAATTCAACTCGTCTGAAGACTCAACATGAGCAATAGTCATAAAAGCTGAGTAGTTCCCCTCTCCATCACAGCTTTCTTCAGATTCTGAGTCGAATGAATCCGAGTCACTCAATGTTGTGGCATACACTTTGCCTTTCGATTTCAAATAATTCGGATATTCTTTCTTAAAGTGTCCATACCCGTTACATTCGAAACAAGTGACACCTTGTGTAGGTTGGGATTTTTTTCCATATTTCTTTTTGAATTCCATTTTCTCCCTTCCTGAGATTTGGAATTTTCTTTTATCACCAAACTTGCCATTATTTTTGAGTTTCAAGAACTTTCTGAAATTTTTAACAAGGTATGCAACATCTTTGTCAACCACATTTTCTCCCGATGAGTCTTGATCTTCCACCTTCTCATTAATGGTCTTAAGAGCAAGAGATTTACTCTTCTGTTGATTTGGTAGCGACATTTCATAAGTCTGAAGAGAACTAACCAGCTCTTGGACTTTGATGTTATCAAGGTCCTTGCTCTCTTCAATCGCTGTCACTTTAGCACGAAAACTTTCCGGCAATGATCAGAGGATCTTCCTTACAATCTTAGAATCCTCCGTTTTCTCCCCCAAATTGAACTTGCTGACAACCACCTCATTTAGCTTCCCATAGAAAGAGTCAAAGGACTCATCCTCACTCATTTTGAGCTCCTCAAACCGAGTGGTCAGCATTTGCAACTTAGTGTCTTTCACTTTCTTCGTGCCTTCGTAGGTGGTTTCCAATATCTCCCATGCTTCTTTGGCAATGATAATGTGGGAGATCCTGTGAAATTCATCTAGAGACACACCACAGAAAATAGCATTGAGTGCTTTACTGTTAGTATTAGATGCAGCAAGTGCTGCCTTATCCCATATGGATTTGGCTGCCTCAGGTCTGGTCCAACCAATCTCAACAGCATCCCAAACAGATTCATCAATTGAGCAAAGAAATGCTCTCATGCGAACCTTCCAAAAAGCATAATTACTACCATCAAAATATGGAGGTGCATTTAGGGATTGAGACCGATCCATCTCAATAGGGAGTCAAGGATCACACAATGGTATTGAAACCAATAAAAGTGTACCCGCTCTGATACCAATTGAAAGTTCAAATATGTGTAAAAACACCCTTGAACGTTTAGACCCCCAATTTACAAATTAACCAATTCAAGCATTATGTCAAACAACTAGTGTGCGGAAAATGAACAAATGCTATAATATAGAATTGGATAAACTATCTAAGCCAAAATAAAATCACAACCCACAGCAGATAATAAAAGGCAAAGATAAAAGGGAAGGAAGATGCAAACACAAAGACAACATGCGATGTGTTATCGAAGAGGAAACTGAAGCCCCCGGCGTAAAACCTCTCCATCACCTTTCAAGCGGTAAACAATCCACTAGAAAATGTAATTGGGATACAAGAACAGCAATAGACCCTCCAAGCCTAATCTACCCAATGCACCTAAGCCCTCAAAGCTTCTTGCTCCAACAAGGTCGCGTCGAATCTTTTTCTTTTCTAGCTTCCCGGATTCCGCTACTAGACCGTAGCATCAACCAATGTAGATTGGTTCCTTCCTAACTGCTTCCCAGAAATCCAAATAGCCCTTTCATAGAGATGAATATAGTGAGAACAAGGTTTGGTAAAATGCCTCTCAAGGATTTGACAATGGAGAGGAAGAGAGTTGAGGAATTTGAAGAGACTCTAATGTATAGATTGTGGGTGAAACAATCTTGTTTTTCTTTAGGGTTTCTCTCTCAAAATTCTCTCTGGAAGCTCTCTTTCTTTTGTGGGTAATAGGGGTATTTATACTGGAGTGGGAGAGGAATGTGAAACGTCAGGATTTACAAAACAGGGGTGGCTCGCGGCTTGACCTCGCGACTTGACTGAGTCGCGAGATCCAGTCGCGAGATAACCGTATGGCTAGTTGTCTTGTTTTGTCCTGTAGTGCTCCAGCTAGCATGACTGTTCACCTTCTGGCATGCTTGGCACGTGTGCTGCGTTTGGCGGCTTGCAGCCGCGAGTCACCCGCGAGGCCCAGCCGTGAGTCTCTGTTCTCTTGCACACTCTTGAGCAAACTTCACTCTATCTCACTCACTACCCTTACAACAAACCCACCTAAATACAGTGTTACTAAATACTGAAATACAAGCAAATTTGGCACAGAATAAAGCCAATTTGATGGTTGAATAAATTCAACCTTACATTTTATATAATATTTATGAGTTTTAATTTAATGTATTATATATTTTAAATCAAATATTAATAAATTAATAAAACAATTGAGTGGGACGATTACCCTTGAGTGCCACCTAGGATGGTAGAGGAAAAAAATGGAAAAAAACCATCCTAAAGCGGGGTTGGGGGAAAGGGAACGGATGTGGGGAAAAGTGGTGGAAGTGAAAAATAAAAAACCAACCGTGTACCTATCATGTTGCCATTCCTATGTGCAAGATCAAATATGCTTGCTAGGTGATTATGTGTGTGTGTGTGTGTTTTTTTTCATTATTATACATCAAACATAATATATCTTTGATTAAGAAAAATCATAATATACCATGTCATAATTAAGAAAAAAATTATAAAAAATTGTTCCTCAAGACTTTTCGAGTCTCCCCTGCCCCACTTCTTATGAGTAGACAACAACTTTGCTAGTATTTAACATTTGTGATTCATGGTCATCATCCAACTAAAACGATGGTATTAACTATTATGTAATGAATTTCGTACCCTAGCTAGTAACCTTTCCCTCTTCCTCCTCTCTTGTCCTATTCTTACTCTTTGTTTTCTTAGCCAATATTGTTGTGTTTTATTTTTGTTAGATAAACGATATTTTGTTAGACGAACAAAGATTTTATCAATTGAACTAATTGAAACTCATGATAAAAAAATCTTACTTTTTGCTCTATTAATATTTATGTGATGTAAAACAGACAACTAATTCCTAGATCATTGTAAGTCAAATAGCAAGAAATCCAAAAAGTAGGAGTCAACAGGTTGACAATGACGAAATTGCATGAAATTTGGTGACATTAGTGACCCCGTCATTGATAATTTAATAAATTGTGATGATTTATTTAAAATGTTTTTTAAAATGATATATGATTTTTTATTAACAAAATTATTTACTAAAAAATAGTACTTTAACATTAATAAGATTTTCATTGAGTACTATTTTTTCTTTTTAGAAGTCTTTTAGTTATAGGACTATAATAATATATAGTAGAAGAACATGGCAATTAATTAGAATATTTACTTAGCGTGAAATCACCATTTCTATGACCCAACTTTTATTATATAATATATAATATATAATATTTAAATAAGAAATTTCACAAACCAGATAAGTCATTATAGGCTATTGATTGAGTCAATAACAAGTTGGAGGTAGAGTTTAGGTAATTCTTTAGCATGATGGTTAAAAAAACAATAAGACCGCATAGGCAAACTCTCTCATAATTTTCCTACTAAGGTGACAAGTTCTCAATATATGGTAAACAATAAATTGCTATCAACAATGGGCTCAAGGGAAATTAATAACAAATTACCACCTCAAATAGATGTTAAATTGTTAAATATGAAAGGTTTTTGTTAAATTATCAATTTTTCTAGAAACTAAAACATGAGATTTTAAATGGTAGATAGAATAGATGAGATTTTAAATGGTAAAACTTCATGCCTTAATATTATGTTAAAATTTATTTTCCCAAAAAATATTAAAAAATATATATTTAATTATCTAACTATATAATTGCAATAGTTTTTGTATAAAAAGCTTATAATTTTAACGTTTTAAGCTACTTTTAGCTTCTTCTTCTTTTTTTTTTTTTTTTTTTTTTTTTTGGAGAAGAAGGCTAATAAAATTATTTAAAAAGCTGACTATAGTTGATTAAAAGTATATCATTGAGGTATGGATGAATATTCTCCATTCACACCAATAAAATATTAATTAACCTAGTTATTAAAAAAATATTAACCTAACTAGATTGTGAGGTATAGAATTTCCTAATGTGTATGGGAGGAATTTACTATTGCATCAGTTACAAGAGGGCCAAAAGACCAATTTCATGGGCAAACACTTAGACATGGCAAAACGTGTCAGAATTTTTTGACCTGACTCGAAAAATAGCTGACCCGAAACTCGATTTTTGACCCAAAGCAAAAACGGGTTGACCCGTGACCTGACCTGTGTTTTCCTTGGGGTCAACCCGACCTGCGACCCGAGCCCGAACCTGAACCATTTTTTAAAACCTTTTTTTTTTTGGTAAAAAAATAAAATAAAATAAAATAAAGACAATATTGGTTTACTTGTTTGTTATGAGTTTTAATGAAACAATTTAAACATTTACATAATTGTATGCAAATAAATTAAAAGATGAATAATTGAGCATTCTGTAATGAGTAAAGATTTTTAGATATCAAATAACAAAGTACATGCCAAGATAATCTGGTGAGAAACATTCACAAGTGTGAAAATGGTGAGTATCAAATTAACATAAATTATGAATGCTTAGAACTATTTTTTAACAATTTATGTCCAAAATAAACGGCTTTTCAAAATAAATTATGATATTTCCTAGAGTGTATGTTGCTTAACAATGATATAATATTCATAAAAGAAATGATATATAAATAAGTAAACAATCAAACTTTAATATATATCTCAAATTGAAATAGAGTGCCAACCACAATTGACAATAGATTATAAAATTAATTTTCAAAATTGTAAATTTTTTATATGTTTTTATTCTTTGTCTAATGAATTATCCAATAAGTCATTTTTAATTTTGTTTTATATTTTGGGATGTTGATATTGTGTAGAAATAAAACTTGTGTATTTATTTTACTTATCTTTGTGTTATTTTGTTTTAGATAGCAATGTTAAAATTTGTATAATTTTAAAATTATTGAATAAGTATTGATAAGTGTAATTCATTTTTGATATAAGTGATGAATTCAAAGTAATTCATTTTACATCAAGTAATTTGTTACATGATTTTCTAAATGACAAATACATGTTGTTTTCTTAAAAAAAAAAAAAAAAAATTCACCCACAACTCAACTAACCTAAACCCGTTTTTAACCCACTTATAATGACCCATTTTGACTCGTAACCCGTTTGACCCGACCTGACCCACCCGGCCCCACCCATTTTACCGTGTCTACAGACACCAATGCTTGGACAGCAACCAACACTCAACCAAAGCAACTGAACGACAAGAACAATCTTAATAATTGGTGGGCCTCTCTTTTAAAATTTTTATATTCTCTCTAAAATATCGATAATAATGCCTGCATTCAACTAATAAAAGATCCTTATTCGGTGAAATCCCTTAAAACAAGAAAGATGTCTCCCACTAAGATCATTTTCTTAAGTGCCACTCACTGAAAGAAAAAGAAAAGAAAATGGGGGTAGATAGCTTGGGCCTTGTTTGGTTTATTTTTTTTGTCACTCAATTTCCGTCACTCATCACTCTAAAATACAATGTTTGTTTGGCACCATCACTCACTTCCCATCACTCAATATTTTCACACTATTTGTGGGTCCCATACCTATAATCTGTGTAGCCTTTTTTTTTTTTTCCTTTACTACCCAAACTCTCCGAACCTAGTGAAAAAAAAAAAAAAAAAAACCCAGAACAGACTGAACCAATGAAAAAAATAAAAGAAAAGAAGAAACCTGGAACAAGCCGAACAGCCAACCCAGGAGAAAAAACAAAAAACAAAAAAACAAAAAAAAAAAAAGAACCGAACAGCCAACCCAAAGAAGAAAGGAAAAAAAGAAGAAGTCAAATGTCAAAAGTTGCAGTTGAGTACTGTTTGTGGGTCCCCTATGTGTGTTTAATTATAATATTTTCATTAAGTTATGAGTTATGGAAACTGAAAACAACCAAAATGTGTTTTCAGTTTCCATAACTCATAACGTTGTTTTCAGTTTCCATAACTCATAACTCAAAAATCAGAGAATTGAATGATGGAAACAGAGTTATGGAAACAAAGTTATAGACTTCCTAAACAACCTTTATGCTAAGGGTCCTACCATTTTTGAGTTATGAGTTATGGAAACTGAGATATGAGTTATGGAAATTGCTAAATCAAACACCCCCTTAATCATTGCCCTAGCTCAATAATGAGTTAATTTACCTTTATAGAGTAGGAATAAAAGGAGATTTTCCTCCTCTCATTTCTTTTTCCACCTCAATTTGTTTCCTGCTACCATGAGGAACCTCTCGATGCTCACACTCACACCTATCCTTTCCATCTTCTGCTTAGTGCCTTGTCTTCCTTTTTTATCATATAACACTAGCTTCTTTCACAACTCCTTGTTATGTCCCAGTTGATGATATTACCCTCGATTGTGGCAGTACCACTTCTAGGACTGTCTATAGACCCGGAGACCCACTCAACCTCGCCAACCTGCCTGCGTCCGACACGCTGCCACTCGATCCAACGACTCCGACGGTCGGACGCGGGTTCCAATGAAGCTAACCCAACCCCATGCGGGTCGGTTGTCGGTTTTTAGTTTCCAAATCCGTAACACTTGACCCGAACCGAATCCTTTATCTTTCCGGTGAAGTATTACGATTTTCCGACCAAATCCAGCGAGATCTCGTTGTTATCCAACAAAATCTAGGCTAGATCTCAACGGATCTGGCCAGATTTTGACCAGATTTCATCTAGATCTCGACAAATCCGGCCAAATTTTGACCAGATCTACCCGAATTCGGCCAAATTTTGTCCCCAATGATAAACCCAATGAGACCCGAATTGAAAAATCCGACCACCTCTTCAGGTCGGTTTCAGGCCACATTTTCCTTCACACGAATAATTTGGGTCGGGTCTGAGTTAGGCACAGATCCGATCTGAACTGACCCGTGGACACCTCTAGCCACTTTAAACATTTCAAAGGATATGGATGGGCGAGACTGGAGTGGAGACTTTCCGTCCAAGTTCTTTCCCAAAGATGAACATAATCTCAAATCTAATACCTCTCAAGCTCCAAAAGAAGGCACCACAACAAAAGCTCCCCACAAGACTGCACGTATATCTTATTCTCAATTCACCTACGTATTTCCACTCCCCGCTGGCCCAAAATTTGTTCGGTTGCAGTTTAACCGGTTTCTTACTATGGTTTTGAGGGGTCTAAGGCCTTTTTCATTGTCAAAGTAGGTTCGTTCACCTTACTTAGAAACTTCACTACTGCTGTCATTCTTGCTGATTCTTTGCAAAACCAGATTGTAAAAGAGTTCTGCATCAACGTGCAGCAAATCAAAAATTGAATCTAACCTTCATCCCTTTTTCAACTACTTTGATTAATTTCTATGCTTTCATTAATGGAATTGAGATTATGTCCATGCCTGAAAACCTGTATTATAGTCCAAAAGGTGCAGCCATAAACCCACTTTATGTAGGCCAAAGTCCTACGTACGTTCTACATAAGCAATAACATGGCACTTGAGATGGTTTATCGATTAAACGTGGGTGCAAACTTGATATCACCAACGGAAGACACTGGCTTATTTAGAAAATGGCCCCCTGATATAAAGTACTTCAAAAATTTAGGCTTAACTATTCATAATGCATCTTTCATACCCAACTACTCTAAAATAGCAAATTACACAGCACCAGATGATGTCTATCGGTCTGCAAGGACAATGGGCTTGGATAGAAACAAGAACAAAATGTCTAATTTGACGTGGGAATTACCAGTTGATTCGGGATTTCATTACCTGGTGAGGCTCCATTTCTGTGAAATAGACAAACTTATATACTTCGTTGGCCAAAGACGGTTCGTCATATATATAGACAATCTGTTAGCCGAGTAAGGTGCAGATGTATTATTGTGGACTGATGAATGCGTTATGCCTTTTTACAAGGACCATGTAGTAAAAATCCAAAAGAAGGGAGTTGAGGACAACAACCATGTTCTCTCCATTGATCTACACCCTGATACAAGGGCTACTTCTGACGATGCATTTTTAAATGGTGTGGAATTGTTCAAACTGAGCAACTCAGACAGTAACCTCGCAAGACCTAGTCAAATGTGGAATTGTTGTTGCTGGCATGATCCATAAAAAGGAAAGTCAACAAGGAAGAAGGCTTGATCATTACCTGAAGAACTATGCCACCGGTTCTCAACAGACCAATTCAAAATAGCAACTGATAACTTCCACCAAGAACTGATTATCAGCCGAGGTGGTTTTGGGTATGTATATAAGGGTTTCATTGACGAGAGTATGATTGTGGCAATCAAGTGCTTGAACCCTGAGCCTCGACAAGGTGCTCGGGAGTTCAGGACTGAGATCAAGATGCTTTCTCAACTTCGCCATGGCCACCTTGTCTCTCTTATTGGATACTGCAATGATGACGGAGAGATGATCCTCATCTACGAATACATGACAAATGGTATCCTCATCTACCAGTGGAAGTGTTCAAACTGAGCAACCCAGATGGTAACCTCGCAGGACCTAATCAAATGCTGCCCTCTCTACCTGCTGCCTCTTCAACCAAGGAGTCCAAAACAAAGAAAACAGTATTCATTGCAATTGGAAGTGGTGTGGGGGTCTTAGTGGTACTCATTTTAGTGTGTTGCATGGTTCTCTTGAAATTAAGGAAGTCCGGGCACTACGTTTATTATTATCAACTATCATAGTGCTGCTGCTGGCATGATACATACAAAGGAAAGTCAACCAGGAAGAAGGCTTCATCATTACCCGAAGAGCTATGCCGCCAGTTCTCAATAGACCAAATCAAAATAGCGACTGATAACTTCCACCAAGAACTGATTATCGTGTTGGGACCCAAATAATATTATTAACAATATTAGCAATCCAAAATAACAATTACACACAAGAATACAAATATTTATGTGGAAAACCCTTTCTTCTTGAAGGGAAAAAATCACGGGACAAACTCCTAATAATTTCACTATTATCAAATCAATTACAATAATTTTTGTGTATATCTCATGACTAAGGAAAAATCTCTCTTATTTTTCTTTCCTCTCTCACACACATTAATTATCTCTTTCAAAGGCAGCAATCCTTTTTCTCTCTCATTTTTATTTTCTACTCCACGCACAACCCTTTCTTGGTTGTCTTCTTTTTCTCTAAGCGGCTCCCTCTTGGTTGTTCTCTCTTCTTTTTCTTTTTTGTGTGGCTTCCTCTTTCTTTGGTCTTGCACATACTCTCTTTCTATCTTCTTGAAGGTGGTAGTACCTTACTCTCTCCTTCTTGTGTTCCTCTCAAGCGAAAATCCATTTTCTCTCTCTTGGTTTCACTCTCTATTTTCCCTCTCCCCATAGGAAGGACCCTTGGATCAAAGCCATCAAATTCATTGTAGTATTGTCTATTTATAAAACTCTTTTGCTATTCCCTCTTGGACTAGGAATACATTACTTCTTTAACAAGAAGTCTACTCCCTTTTGAACTAGGAATACATTACCTCTTTAAGAAGGAATAAACTTCCTTCCACACCAAAGAATAGTCTTTCCTTCTATAACAAGGAAACCCAACAAGGAAACTTAATTGACTTTCCAAGTCACAATTGGAATTTGAGGTAATTTTTCAACATATCAGCCAAGGTGGTTTTGGGTATGTATAAAGGTTTCATCAATGAGAGTATGATTGTGGCGATCAACCGCTTGAAACCTAAGTCTCGATAAGGTGCTCCGGAGTTCAAGACTGAGATCGAGATGCTTTCTTAACTTCACCATGGCCACTTGTTTCTCTTATTGGATACTTCAATGATGACGACTTGCACTTTATTAATTACAGTATTAACCAACCCAACCATACTCATTTATATATAAATAATACATTAAGGGTCTGTTTGGTTGGAGGGGTGGAAAAGTGGGAGGATAGAAAATGGTAAGAGGATGGAAAAGTGGAAGGATAGAAAAGATTTTAATTTCTCTCCTTTTTGTTTAGTTGGGAGTGGAAAAGTGGAGGGATGGAAAAAGTGAGTTTGTATAAATTTACCCATACACCATTGTTAAAAAATGATAGCCAATTAAAACAAAAAAGTGACAAACAACCAAAAAAAAAAAAAAAAAAAAACAATCACCCAATTTATTAAAAAATAAAATCATGTCCCAAAAAAATTATGTCAAGTTATTAAAAAAAAAAAAAAAAAGGCAATGTGCCCACCCACAAGAAATAAAAAATGAAAAAAAAAAAACAAAAATGAAAAAACAAAAAAAGGGGAAAAAAGAGAGAGAAAAGAACTGGACATGGGCATTTTTGTTCATTAAGCAGTCTTATTTTCTTCCTTTTGTCTTCTCTCCATTTTGTGAAGAAAACTTTTGATGGGCCTGGGGAGAAAACATTCGGGCCCACCATTTATTTTCCTTCCTCCCTAGCCAACCAAACATACTCAAAAAAGTTTTCCTTTCTATTTTCTCTTCAAAGTTTTCCATCTACCCTATTTCACCTCCAAACAAACACACCCTAAGTGTCTACTTAATCAATAAAATGTTTGAACAATCACCAACTTTACTATTCTTTTCTTGAATCACTAACTTTATAACGAAAAGTTAATTATTATAACATGATAACAATATGCACATATATAATAAATCTTATATATTTCTTAATTATTAAATTATATAAAGTCATATTATATTTATACTATATATGCACTCATTCACACATAACATTATAACGAAAATAATAAATAAATAACACACAATTAGTATCGAACACACACTCACATACAATATATAATATAAATTTATAATAAAGAGAGAGACACTCACAACTTACAAACGCTCACACTTTACTCTTAGAGTTAGAGATACATAAATAGTTAGAGAGAGAGAGAGAGAGAGATGTGATTTGTATTGTTGTTTGTCTTTGAAATAGGTCAATCAGTGTTGTTTTTTGATTTTGAGTTAGGTTGATCTATGATTAGTATGTGATTTGGTGGTGGGGGTGCAAGATTTAAGCTAGAGTGTAAAATTATTTTAAGTGTAAATTAAATAAGTAAAAAAATCATTTTATATATAATTTTTTTTTCAAGTCAGAAGTACATGTAAATCCCCTGAATTAGGCTTTAATAAAAGTTAAGTTCACGTGAAAATAATATTTTTCTAAATATAACATTTTAAAGTATTTTTTAGAAAAGTGATGAAATTTTTTTTCCATGACATTAAATTAAAATAAATGCTCTCCTGGTATATAACCATAGGTTAATATTAATATAATATCAGGTTAGTGCCTTTTGGATTGAAAACCAATGGAGAACTGTACACATTGGTGCAGAAATGTGGGTGTTTCGTGCCGGTTAAAATATAGGCCATGCCGGAGCCGTTTCGGCCATACCGAGAAATGTATCGAATTTCGGCCGGAAATTAGATACCGGGCCAAAACAAAAAGCTATTGATCTTAACGCACACAGTGACTCAAAAACGCTATCGATCAACGTTCTTGTGTGTGAGACTAGAGAGAGAGGTCTAGAAGCTCGCTAGCAATGACAACATTCTCTTTAGCTTGGCCTCACAGTGGTGACAACGAAGCTAGTTGGCGGTGAACGACACCACTAGCATTCATTGAGGCTGCAAAACATAGTTGAATGCTTGATCTGCAAGAGAGGGAAAGAGAGATTAAATCTGAAAATGTGTGTTGACTGATGGGAAGAGATACATGTGGTGGAGTAAAAAGTGAAAAAATATGTGAGACTGGAGAGAGGCCAGGAGGTTTAAATTGTGTGAAGTGAAATAAGAAGCTGAAGTGAAGTGATCAGAAGTTAACGTGTGTGATGGAGTAAAAAACTGAAAAAAGATACTTGGAAAATGTGATAACTGAAAAGTATAAAAACTCACGTTAGCTTTTGAGTTCTTTGGCTTTATCACCAACAAAATTTTCTAATTATTTTATTTGATTCTACCAAATCCATCCCAATTATTATCTTTTTAATTATCTCATCTAAACCTTTTTGTTGATTTTCCTTTTTTTGGTCTTATATTTTTTAATAAACCTATAAGCTTAAATAGTTTAACTGCTTAACAGATTAACATTTACCAAATAATTAAATTTATAAATATACCAATAATATATATACTTTTAAATTTATTAATATACATATATATATATATATATATATTATTTTTTAAATATAATAGATGACACTATGTAATTTGTGTTAACTTAATTATTTGTATTATTTGTTTTCTTTGTATGCAATGAACAATTAAGTTTTCTGTTTTTTATATTTTTTTTTTTTTTTTTTTTTTTGGTATGCAATGAACAATTAAAGTAATTTTTTATGGTAAATAGGGATTTTTGAGGTAATGTTTTATGGTAAATAGAGATTTTGTATGAGTGTGAGTGTGAATGTGTATGTGTATATATTAAATATATAAAATAATGGTAAACCTGAAACAAAACACCGGTATTGACCGATACCTAAAATACATCGTGCCGTTGGCCAAACCGATACAATCTCTGGTACGGTATTGACTTCCTTATATGAAATAACTAAGGATATATATATATATATATATATATATTATATCGAAAGTCGATTCTTTTTTTTTTTTTTTAATTTTTTGCTATAAAGAAATCAGTCATATGCTATATAAATTCTTTTCCACTTGCAAATTTTCTAATAATTGATGTCTCCTTTTCTAGTGTAATGTGATACGTTTTATTTGGCGTTATTATTTCAATTCTCACCAAACAGTACTCACCCACTTCTTTAGTATTAACTCTTTTTAATTTGGAATAAAAAGAAAAAAAAACTCTTTTTAATTTAGAATAAAAATTGTTAATTTTTTTTTTTATTTTTTTTTTTTTTTTTTCATTTAGATGCTGACATGACATTTTTAAAATATCAAAAAAAAATATTATGAGTTCTAGTTAGCTCAACTGGTAAAGTCTCTAATGATTGAATAAGATATCAAATTAAAAATAAATAAAAAAACTAAATTAACTGTAACATCAAGCTATAGGGACCAAAATGGTATTTTCTACTATTTTAACTGTTGAGAAAAAAAAAAAAAAAAAAAAAAAAAACCCTTACACATAAATGTATAAACTTGTGCTAGTTAGGATAACTACCAGCCTTACGAGGCCCTGTTTAGTAAGCCCAATTAGTCAAATTCTACAGCCCAACACTCATGTTCAATCCATAATATGGTTATTTGAGATATAATATCAAACAATAGCTCTAGAGAATAGGGTTACAACAAATTTCATAATTACTAGCGACACAAGTTGTTATTGATTGATTAAAAAGTGATATTAGTAATGGGCTTAAATAAGAAGTGATAAAAATTTGAAAACTCAATTATAATGAAATTTTTTGTATTTGTAGCATTACTTAATATCAAATTGTTGAAATCTCAGCATGAAGAGATGCATTCTTATTGAATTAGCACTTGACACAAGGGTGTACTATCTTGATGATGTGATTTCTTGCTTGGATGAAAAATGCAAATTCACCCTTGGATCAAATCTAAACTTGAATAAGCATGGGTAGAGCAGAAGAGTCAAGTTGTGGGGACAATAGATCGCCACGCTCTTGCAAAAGCTACCTTTCCCCCATTGATGTCATTTTCCACTGAAAAACAAAATAAAAGGAAAAAAACAAAAACAAAAATATATATACCTTTCACTTTTTTAAGTAGTAGAATTTGAAAAGTACTTTCTCCTCCAATAAAGTCCAACAAATTGTTCTATTAAAGCATCCAAAATGGTGGTGCTAAAAAGCTAAAAAACTACTTTTGGCACCACCATATACAAAAAGGGTGCTGCAATGGTGGTGGTATAGGTAAATTTTTTACCTACATTGCTACAGTTCACAGCTATATATGGTTGTGCACTATAGCTGAAAGCAAAAAAATAATAATAATAATAATAATTTATTCTACCTCCTATTAAAATTTTTTTATTATTTTTTTCTATTTCTTTTACTCATCCCGTCAGATCTATCAACTCACTCTCAACTCTCAACTCTCAACTCTCTCTCTCAACTCTCACCTCTCTCTCTCAACTCTCGCCTCTGTCGAGAGTCTCACCACCATCGGCCTACCCCGAAGCTTAATGTCACTAGCCCACTCCCCCGACCCACGCCGTTGGCCCACTCTGCCAACCCACGTCGTAGACCCATCTTGCCCTTAATCTGATTTTTGAGTTCATGGGTTGCAGTGTTGATATGGTTTGGGTTTTTGGTCATGGTGCTTGACTAAGTTTGGTTTGGGTTTTTTGTTGGGTTAATCATAATGGATTGGTAGTAGTTGTCTGAGTCTGATCTGGGTTTTTAGTTGGGTTGATCACTGTGGATTTTGTCAACAGTGGATGATCTAGTGGGCTTTGGTTGGGTTGATCATAGTGGATTTTTTATTTTTGATTGGTTGTCGGTGGTGGATCATGGTGGTTCTGGGTTTTGATGGTGCTGTGGGTGATGTGAACTAGTGGGTGATCATGGTGGTTTTGATGGTTGCTATGGGTTGTGGATGATCATCATTGTGCTGTGGGTTATAAGGAAATTAATTTTTATTGGGTTTGATATATTATTTTATTGGGTTTTATGTTAAAACAAAATATTATTGTTACATTAGATGATTATTTGCTATCATGATGATTGAGAAATTGTTTTAGTAATGATAGGCCACAAACTGAATGGCCCATTGTGATAGAAATTAATTAATTAATTAGCCAAGTTATTAATTAATCAATTTATCATGCAAACGCATGGTAGCACAAACAAATCACCAATAAACTAAATATGCAGCAGAAAATAAATAACACGAAAATTTGTTTACGAATAGGGAAAACCTAACGGCAAAAACCCCACCGGGTGATTTTCAGGTCACTACTCCTGAAATTCCACTATTATCACAACAAACGGTTACAAGTAAAGGAATCCAATTACCTTACCAACTTACAGTTGAACTCTTATCCCAATACCCAATTAGACTTATTCTGTAGTGACAGTTCCCCTTTTGATACAGGAATCCCAAGTACGTGACTAACCAATTGCGCGGATCCAAGTACGCGACTTCAATCACCAACTAAGAAGGTTGTTGGTTGCAAAGTTCTTTAGTTCATCCACACGATGAAGATCAAGAAGATGCTTGGTAACAAAACCTTACGGTGCACATATACAGCAACTTCTTCAAGAGAAAGAGATGAACTAGGGCAAGAACTTCGTCTTCGGTTATAATTTGCTTGAACAGAGTTTGCTCAAAACTTGTGCAACTTGTGAACATTTTGACAGCCCTTAAACTGATCCTTTTATATGTCTAGGGTTAGGAGAAAAGAAAGCCCAAAGACACATTCACGGATCCCAAGAAAATTAGATTGAAATTCTAAAAATCTTAAACCTCGATAGATAGAAGGTGTCGAGCAGGTGTTGAGAACATCGAATGTAGAACAGCTTCCTTAAACTCGATAGATGTAGCTGTCGAGCTAGTTGTCGAGCTTTAATGATTTTGCACTCTGAACTTGTTTTCTTGAACAGAGTTGAAGGCTTCAATACTTGATCTTGAAACAAGGTTTCTTGAAGTATTTAAAGACATCCTAAATCTAACCAGATACAAGTAAAGTGCATTTTGTCAAAGGATAAACCAATTACATAAAATCATGACATATGTTCTTAACATATGAAACACATATGTCCTAACAAGTTAAAAAAAAAAAATTGTATAAGTATAATTTGGGTTTAAAAAAATTACTTGTTACACTAGACGATTATTTGCTATCAAATGGTGGTGGTGGCGGTAGTGGTAGTAGTTGTGGTGGTTGTAATTGTTGTTTATTGTAGCGGATATATTATTTTATCGTGATATTTATATTATTTTATTGTGTTGAATGCTAAAATAGATCCACTGATGCTAGATGTTTTGTAAAGTGAGTAGGTAAAATAGATAAAATAACTTTTTTTATGGTGCCAAATAGCTAAAAAAATAGCTCCACCAATGTGGATGCTCTAACATTTTGTATATTTAGGATTCAATTCAAATTTGAAAAGAAAAAAAAAATCCATTTTGAGCTTCTTTTTTTTTTTTTTCCCCTCTCTCTCTCTCTTTTACAACCTTTTATAGGTTACGCGCCATTTATAGTGGGGCATCTATCTAACTAAAAACAAAAACAACTAATACAAGGCATGGCCTAACAATGAATTGACAATTATCAAAACAATGTAACATATTTGTATAAATTGGAAATGAAAGATATGTACTTAGGGCAGGAAAAAAAAAAAAAAAAAGGATTATTGTACAAAATTTTAAAATAAATCAAATTCTTAAGAATTGGAATCTTGAGAATCATTTAGCTAGTTAGAAAATAAAATGAATTAAACATAGGCAACTAATTAATATAGGAGTCTAATGCATTATAATGACTATGTTGACAACGCATGGTGACATGGCACAAGGCCAGCCAAGCCTAAGGGCTCGTTTCACATATGTCATAATGTTGTAGGATAATTCACATGGGCTAGGTTGTTAGAATTTTGGAGGGAAAAATAGATACTAGCTCATGCACATGCACAAGCTAAATTTTTGGAAGATGTTAAAAGTAGGTCAAAATGGCACAATAGCATTGTTTACCAAAATATATATCAATCTACCACTGTTTTAGAAATATTTTGAGATTTACCACTTTTTAGGTACTTGAGTTCCATGTGTAATGCCCCAACCCACTTATATATATATATATATATATATATATATATATAAAGGGGTCAGATTTTAAGGAGCCACACGTGACCCACCAACCCCTAATTTCCCCACCACACACCACACACTGACACAAATATCTCTTCTCTCAGCCAGCCACCTTCCTTCCTCATTTGTTTTGTTTCTTTTTCTCACAAACACACACTCCTCTCTTCACTCCCTCACACTCCCACGGTACCCACTCCACACCACCACATCCACCATCATTTTTCCTGCAAGACCATTAGAAAACTCTCGAGTAACATCTAAGGCACCTTCATCTCTTTTGATTTAAGGTAAGACTCCCAATCTTTTGGTGGGTTTATATGCTTTTACTTGAGGTTATGTTTATCTAAGCTTTAACAATAATACCCATATGATTTATGAGAATTAGAAGTGATATTTATGTGTTCTTATGTATGAGTTTTGGTCTTGGTGGATGTATTTGATTAGTGGGTTTATGATTTTTGCAATGTTGATTAGCTAAGTGGTGAAGATTTGGGAGTTTTGGCTTTCTAACGTGAAATAGTTGATGAATCTAATTTTTATTGTGTATTTGGAGTGAGTGGAGGATTTACATTTAGGGATTGTAATGGTGGGTATTGTTATATATGTTGTTGTTTTGTGGGTCTCTTGAAAATGACATGTATATTGAGGAAGAAATTCATAAAGTGTTAAGATCTCTTATGGTAAAGGTGAAGCTTGGAATGACATGATGATAAGTTGGAGTCTATGCCTTGTAATGAAATTGTAGAGAAACTTTGGAAGTGGAATACATTATTTGTGAGGTTAAATGCTAGGCTTGCCTAATTAATTTCTTAGTTAGCAATTTCTAATAGGCATCTAGATACAATTTCAAGCTTTATGCTTATTTTGATAGGTTTGCTTCGTATTGTTTAGGTTTTAGCTAATTTCATTTGGAGGTTGGAAAATTAGGCTTTTGTGGGTTGCGAGGTAAGTACCTTTTTAATGGGATATTTTTTGGAAAATAACCATGTTGCATAAACATTGTTTTTGGGTCAAACACATTTTGGAAAATTAATGGTGGAACTATGTTTTTTTGAAAAGTGTTGTGTTGTGACCCTACTATATATGATTATATATGAAAGTGCATATTCTTATTGCATATGGGAAATTGCATGATTTGTTAGCATGAAAAAGACTAGCATCTTTGATTAAATTCTTGAGAATGCGTTTTATGGATTTATTGCATTATTTGCAAAAATATAAAGATGCTCTATCTTGACCTATGTTATTTGGAAAGTTAATACAAAATCTTTTTGACAAGAAATGAGTTGAAGGCTTTGAGAACCTTGTGAATATCTTGGGCATTCAAAAATTTTATGAAACTACTTGGAAGTGAATTATGGATTTTGAATTAAAGGTAATTTTTGAGCTCCTTATGTTCTACCCATGTGCCGTGACATGTGATTACCCTATGATTACCTAACTAGATACTATAGTTTGTGTGGCATTGGTATCTTAGCACCCATCTTTGTGATGGTTATTGAGTTCTGTCTTTGTGACGGCGATGAGTTCCATCTTTGTGACGGCAGATTAGTTTCGTCTTTGTGACGGCATTGTCATGCGGCCTTGGGTTTGGAATTGTATTGTTATTGCTCACAAATTATAGTATGTAGTTTCATGAGAGCATTTTGAGAAGCTTTGTGCCATGTCATTTTATTCATTCTTGTTATATTATTTTTGGAAATGGTTTTGTAGAAATTATTTGGAAATTCCTAAATTAAAACATGATTTCTGAATTGTTATTATCATGAAACTAGCATTTCCCTCACCCCTATTAATTATGCTACTTACTGGGCACTGTCTCATTCCATTAATTTACAAACTTTTTCAAAGTAGGCAACTATCATTTTGAGACAGCTTTTTGAGGGCTAGCAGTAGTTAGACTAACTGCTGATGGAGGCTGACTTTTGTAATGGAGACATTAGATGATGTACATCTTAGAATAGGCTTTACTCATTCTTCTGTATATTATAGTGGCTGTGACGTTATTCCCACTGATATATGGGATAAGCTGATGATATGTAATTATGCATTTAGACCTCTGTTCTTTTGTGGCCAATGGTCCTTGTAATTATTGCTTAGAGCTTTGACTTACATTGTGTGTATATTCAATGGAATTATTATGATAATCCTTAATATTGGTACTTGATATGATTTATGTGGATTGGATTGTCAAAAAGGAAAAATATACAGGTACTTGAGACATCTTTCTCATGCTTTGGACCCTTTGGGGTTTGGGGCGTGACACCATGAACTTGAGTTCCATAAAAAAAAAATTCAGCAATTTCGAAGGCTATTTTTTCAAAGAAATTGAGTTTATAAAACTCAAGTTACACAACAAACTCAAGTTTCACAAACTCAAATTTCAAAAAGGTATTAGATTGCTAAATATTTCACAAACAGTGGTATATTGCAAAATATTTTGCAAAAGAGTGGTATTTGGCCATTAATTCTCTTCTTAAAAAAAATTACATACTTAATTAAAAGTAGCATGTGATTAATATATTACAATTATATTCTATTGGTTCATGCAAATATGTCTATTCCCAAGAAATTCACGGTTTGGCCTATAAATACCCTTGGACGTTTATTTAAACAATACATAATTTTTATCTCCACAGACACAATTATGTAGTCTTTGATCACCACCCTAACGGGGCTGCCATCCATGTTTAGGACAAACAATCTAGTCCATCAAAAATGCTCTTAGTCATTCAACCCCCAATTTAGTTCTGTCATTGGTCAAACTCCTCGTCAGTATTTCATTACCAAATCTATCTCCCTTCAAGGGTCTGTTTGGATACAGCTTATTACAGAAAATTGAAAATTGAAAATACTGTAGCAATTAAAATAATTTTTAAATGTGCAAATAGTTTCGTGAGACCCAATTTTAAAGTTTTTTTTGCTGAAAAAAGTACTTGCGGGTCCCGTGAACAGTGCACGGGACTTGCACAGGACCCACACAAAAAACGCAGATGCGCATCTGCTTTCCTTTTCAGTGCAATCCAAACATGCACCAAATTTGGTTTTCCTTTGCTAATTAAGCTCCACTCTCTCTCTACCTACAACCTCTTCACCTTCATATCCAATGAGCTCCAAACAAACAAAAAATCTCATCCAAATTTAAAAATAAAAAAACTATATTTTAAAAAGGATATGGGGGATCAGAGGTCATATTTAGGCGGGTGGGTTGTGTGTGGGGATCTGGTAGGATGTGTGTAGGTGGATTGAGTTGTGAGAGGAGATTTTTTTTTTTTTCTTTTTTCTTTTTTAGCTGAAAATATTTTACATAAAAAAAAAATTACAATGAAAAAAATTGGAGTAGTTATAATTTTTTTTCGTCTGCAAATATTCTTAAACTTGCACGGTCCTTCCATCAATCATGTGTTGGGGCCCATGTGTTGTAAAAGGGCTACTGTATACACTAGAAGTAGAATATCCATTTTTCCTAATATGGAGGGTTATGGAATGAGATATGAGTTTGAAAAGTAGGTTCCTTAGAGCATTCCCATCAGCTATTCTATAAAAATGCCATGTTGACACACAAAAAAGCTCACTTTATTATTTTACCACATCATTTTACAATATCTCATACATCACATGTTTTATTCTTCAATTCTATGCATTAAAATAATATTTACAATACATTAAAATATTACATTAACTCCTCAACAATAACAACAACAACACAACTACCACTATCGTAATAACGGCCACCAACAATAACCATTGCCGCAATAACAATACCGACAGCCACCACCGACACAAACCCACATCCATCAGCACCACAAACCCACAACCACCACTGGCATAGACCCATAGCCAACAACACCACAAACTCATAGCCACCAAAGCCGGAATCCTCCCACAAATTAAAAATCGAAAACCATCAAATTAAAAAAAATAAATAAATAAACGCAAATCCCCACAGCAAGGTTTCATATGCGCTAAATGCCGAGCAGAGGGAGAGAGAGAGAGAGAGCAAAGAATGCCGATCCAAAACGCCAACCCACAACCCACACAACCACTATCGAATCCACC
This sequence comes from Quercus lobata, assembly GCF_001633185.2. Classification (NCBI taxonomy): domain Eukaryota; kingdom Viridiplantae; phylum Streptophyta; class Magnoliopsida; order Fagales; family Fagaceae; genus Quercus; species Quercus lobata. Next base: position 297,784 of record NW_022154704.1, read on the forward strand.
ATCAAATCATAACAATAAAGAAAAGAAAAGAAATCACTGCGATATAGATCGGCTTACCTTGATGCTCTGGCCTGGGTTTCATCACAGAGAGAGAGAGAGAGAGAGAGAGAGAGAGCAAAGAAATGGTCTGATGTCTATGCAAGAATGAGAAAACAGGGAAGAGAGAAAATAAAACGAAAAGAAAGAGGGCCCCACTTAAATAAAAAATAATATATGTTTTACAATTAGTGAACATGCGATCTCAAATTCAAGATTGCACTGTTCATCAATGCCAAATATTTTGGCATTTAAAACACCTGATGATGGCAGTTTTTCAGTGTTTGATGTGTCAAATGCCAAATATTTGCCTTTTGACACACCTAATGGGAATGTTCTTATATATATCTTATTAAATATGTTATTTTCCTTTTTTTATTATATATATATATATATATATATATAGAAGAAATATGTTATTTTCCTAAATCTACGCTAAGTGGCAAATCATTTTTATTAGGTTTTCAATAGAAAAAGGGAATAATGAAAAGTAATTTTTGAATTGAGCCTACGGAAGTGTCACACACGAAATACCTTAAATTTATTTGCTTTGGCCCATAAAACTTTTAGTGTGCTCTCCCTAGGTCAATGGTTTGCACATTTTTCTAAATTAAAAAAAGAAAAAAAAAAGACTTACACATGGTTAACCAACATATAATTTTAATGGGATCTTAATACTAGGTAAATTTCGTTCTCAAAAAAAAAAAAAAAAAATACTAGTTAAATTTCCTGCTTTAGGGTTTTTTTTTTTGGGGAGGGGGGGGGGGGGACACAACATCGGCCTTAAAATATTATTTCTGGTTTTTTTTTTTTTTAATTACTGGTTTGTTTTTTAATATAGTTCTGTCTTTGAGCATAAGGTACAAGAACATGTCCACTTCTACAAACTGTCCTTGTCAACCAAAAAGCAACAAATGTTTGCATTATTTATTTATTTTTTTTATTTTTATTTTTATAGAAAGAGTGCTTGCATTATTGATCCTATAGTTACTTTTCTTTTTTAATTGAACCACAATTTGGCAAAAAATTAAATGAAAAGAAAGTGAAAGTGAAAGCACTAAGTTGTTATTGAGACAATTTAGTGCTGTTTTCTCTAGGGAAAAAAAGTAGTGTTATTGAGACAATATTTTCATAATAAAGTTTACGCAGTAAGTTGTTATTGGTTCTCATTTGGACCTACTAGCTAGTGGCATTATTTTCTTCTTTTTTTTATTTTTTTTTATCTACCATTAACAACTTGTCATATAGACTTTATTGTAAAATTTTTGTAAAAATGTTATATCCATAACTTGCATTAAGAGAAGCAATTAAAACAAAGAATTCTCTTATATATATATATTGTCATTTTTGGTAATTTACAATTCAAATCTCTATTTTTATAAGTGTTAGCCAAACACTCAACTTTTTTAAATAGTACATTTTAACAATTTTTACCAAATACACTACTTTTTAAAAAAGCCCAATTTCATTTAAAACTACCGCTTTCTCAAAAAGTACTGTTTGAAACAGCCGAACCAAACTCACTCAATTCAGCATAAAAGAGATTAAAAAAACGTCTTCAATAATTTTTTTTTTTTTTTAACTCTTTTGTTGACATATTTGTTGATAAAATTTTAATATTATGCCGTACACCAATGCCGTCAAAGACACCACTACCCCTACCGACAGCAGAAATGGTATGTATGATTGAAAAATTTGAAATGGATAGATATTGAGGGGAAGACAGGAGAGAGTCCATTTATTTAGGAATATGAAGTTAGTTTATGTATAGTTTTCTTTGTCTAAAAAAAGAGTTTATGTATTACTTTATTATAAAATTCTAATCCTTTTTACTTGTACTTTTACTGATCTCAGTTTTTAGACTAAAATATATGACACCTAAAATTTGGACATGTTTTTCTTATAAATTTCTAGGTTTCAAAATTTTCGTACTAGCTCTTTTTATGCTTGATTTATTTTCATATTAACATTGTTATCAATTTCTGTCTGTAATCAGATTGTTCATAATATACCTTTCTGCCAATAATAGTAAAATTCTTACAATTCTGAACATTTTAAAACTAGTATTTCATAATGTAATTAAACATGAAGGACACTTAATGGTCCGATTACTAATAAAAATGGAGTATAATATGAAAATATAATCAAATATGAAGGTGCAAAATTAAAAGTTTGAAATAC